>NW_026970113.1:300000-478962 GCF_028390025.1 Pseudophryne corroboree
GTCGAATTTGTCAAATGTCGAATTTTAAAAAGTCGAATTTTGAAAGGATGCAAGAATAGGCCCCGCCCCCTTCTTCACATCAGCCGTCCCCTTCTACCCCTGTACCTTGCTCTCTCCTGTCTGTGCTCTCTCCCGTCTGTAGGACTAGGCCCCGCCCCCTTCTTACCCTCCAGTGACTGCTCTCTCCTGACAAGTGGACCAGGCCTGCCCCCTACACGCTGCTGGTGTCTTCATTGTTACTTGGTCTGGAGCTCCGTTGGGGAGAGAACTCACGTGAGCTCATTAAGAATGAGGAACTGGGATGTTTTAATTTTATTGTGAGTAGTGTAGTGTGGTGATGTAGTATGTTGTATGGGGGGTATAGTGTAACTATGAAGTGCAGCATATGGGAGGGCTATAGCATAGTGATGTAGTGTGGCATATGGGGGGTGGTAGCGCATAGGTGTGCGTACAGGGGGTGCCTGGTGCGCACAGGCACTCCCTAATGTCCAGCACCGCTGCACGCCACGCTTGCTGTGGCACAGTGATCGCTGAGTGTGTGATCGGTGGAGCCTAGCCTGTAGCTCATTTCCGTACCTCCCACCACCACTGCGCCCGCCCCCCCTCTGCCTGCTGCTAATACTATGCTGAGTGCATTCGTCGGCAGCCTCACTGGGGGGACTGGTGTCACCTTGCAATGTGACGTGGTGATGTCCGCCTATGCTCTCCTCCCGCCCACCCGTGCTTTCCTCCCGCTGCGGTCTCTCAGTCCTAGTGTGCCGCGGCTGCCACACCACTGGCAGTGTTCCTCTAGGGGGGACTGGGAGCCGCCGGCAGACACATTCTGCTGAAACTTACTTGTCAGTGCGGGTTCCGGATGGCAGGCGGCGGGTGGGAGGGCAGACGGGGAGCAGGTGTCACAAGGAGTGTGTGGGTAACTAATTCACAATACTTCCGCTCAACGTGGCACTGCTGGTCCTTCATCTCCCATGTCTCTTCACCAGGTGGCGGGCGGCCCGGAAATTAAGTGATGTGTTGTGCAGCAGTCAGTGTGAAGTGACTGTGAGTAACACTGATGGTGCTGATGATGCTGCTGCAGAATCGGGAAGCAATTAATTCATAAATATAATGTACTCAGTGTATTATACATACATAAACATGTACATACGTGTATTTGTGTATACATGTATATACATGAGTGTGTGTGCATATATATATATATATATATATACATACAGCCAGTTCCCAGGAACAAAAGTCCTCCCCCGCTTCCGCTAAGTCCACAGCATGACGCTGGGGCTCCACTGGTGGAGCCAGGTGCGGTGGGGGCCCGTCTCAAGTGCTTCAGCAATCAGTGGGCTTGCTCACAGGTGGATCCCTGGATTCTACAAGTAGTGTCTCAGGGATTCAAGCTGGAATTCGAGACGTCTCCCCCTCGCCGTTTCCTAAAATCTGCCTTGCCAACATCTCCCTTGGACAGGGAGGCTGTGATAGAGGCAAATTCACAAGCTGTATTTGCAGCAGGTGATAGTCAAGGTACCCCTCCTTCAACAAGGAAGGGGTTACTATTCCACAATGTTTGTGGTACCGAAACCGGACGGTTCGGTGAGACCCATTTTAAATTTTAAATATTTGAACACGTATATAAAACGGTTCAAGTTCAAGATGGAATCGCTCAGGGCGGTTATCTCATGCCTGGAGGAAGGGGATTACATGGTATCACTGGACATCAAGGATGCTTACCTGCATGTCCCCATTTACTCTCCTCACCAGGAGTAATTCAGATTTGTGGTACAGGACTGTCATTCTGCGGCGGTACTGCCGCATTCTAGATCAGTAAAAGCCCATTCCACGAGGAAGGTGGGCTCTTCTTGGGCGGCTGCCCGAGGGGTCTCTGCTTTACAACTTTGCCGAGCTGCTACTTGGTCGGGGTCAAACACATTTGCAAGATTTTACAAGTTTGACACCCTGGCTGAGGAGGACCTGGAGTTCGCTCATTCGGTGCTGCAGAGTCATCCGCACTCTCCCTCCCGTTTGGGAGCTTTGATATAATCCCCATGGTCCTTACGGAGTCCCAGCATCCACTTAGGACGTCAGAGAAAATAAGATTTTACTCACCGGTAAATCTATTTCTCGTAGTCCGTAGTGGATGCTGGGCGCCCATCCCAAGTACTTGTACATAGTTATTGTTAACAAAAGGGTTATTGTTGAGAGCCATCTGTGCAGAGGCTCCGTTGTTGTCATACTGTTAACTGGGTATAATATCACGAGTTGTACGGTGTGATTGGTGTGGCTGGTATGAGTCTTACCCGGGATTCAAAATCCTTCCTTAGTGTCAGCTCTTCCGGGCACAGTATCCTAACTGAGGTCTGGAGGAGGGTCATAGGGGGAGGAGCCAGTGCACACCAGGTAGTCCTAAAGCTCTCTTTAGTTGTGCCAAGTCTCCTGCGGAGCCGCTATTCCCCATGGTCCTTACGGAGTCCCAGCATCCACTACGGACTACGAGAAATGGATTTACCGGTGAGTAAAATCTTATTATATATATATATATATATATATATATATATATATATATATATATATGACTTGGGGTTTGTTTTATTAGATAGAGCATGTCCCTGTGAAGTGCCTTTTGGGGTTGTGGTTTTTCAGAAAGTTACAGGTTTTTTTTAATTAAGAGAAATATGCCCCATTATAGAGATCGGGCATTTCAATTTGTTGCGCCAGCGCAGTGGCCGCCAGCAGGGGGTGTACTAGAGTGCCTTCTCTTGAGAGCCGCAATATGGCCGCCTTCTCCCCGGTTATTCTGTAAATAGGAAAATAACCTCACAGGTTCACATAGGGCAGAGTTGCCACTACTAGTGCAGGGCTGTAACTTACAGTACTAAGGAAAAGCCATATACTAAAGCGGCACGGTGACCTCACCCCTCTCAGAGACACCAGGGCGCAGCACACTGGTACACACACCTGTTAGCTCAGGGCAGCACTATAGGACCCTCCTGTAATGCTGTGCTGGCGGCGTGTAGTGATCAGGGCACTGGGAGACTGGCTGGCTGGTCTCCGTCTCTGCTGCCTATAGAACTTCCACCTCTGTTATATATCAGGGCTGCTCTCCTGTTATGATTCCAATACTCTGGTCTGGGGATATCTTATAGCAAGGACCTGAGTACTGGAACGTAATGCTTGGAAAGGGAGTGGGAACGGGAATAGCCCCTGGCGCCCTATCTCCGTTGTCTCGCCCGCGCTGTCAGAAATCTCTTGCGAGACTATGGTTGCTTGGGCCCATGGCAGCCGCGTTTGAAGGGCGGATTACGTCTGCCCAACTCCGATGCCCCCTCAGGTCTTAATGGGAGACAAAGAGAAATCCGAGACAGGGTGATAACAAGGGGCCCTCTACTAAACAACAAAGCCAGGGGCTCAAAACTAACTTTAAACTAGAGTATGTGCGGAAAACCGCCAGGGAAAAGGACAACCAAAATACCCACTTGTCCACTCTTCTACCTGGCACCGGCGAGTTCCGGAGAGGAGTGTGGGAGCGTAAACCTCCGCAAATGCACCAACACAGAATACAAAATAAAGCGGCCTAGGCCGCAGCACGCGGCAGAGCCGCCACTCACGAAAACCACACGAGATCCTCTAGCGACTGTTGCGGGTAAATGAGGACTGGAAGACTCCTTGGGAAGAGATGACAACACTAAGATTCAGGAACTCTGAGGACAGGAATGACCGGACACAGCAGAACTGGAACAGACGTCAGCAAACCAAAGCAGCATGCAGGAAGCTATTACCGGCGTCTGTGTGAAGCACTGAGAAGGTATTTAGCAGGGAGTCCTTCAATCAGAAGTTCAGAGCCTGATTAGCACAATGCCGTGCAGCTGCCTTGCTGCACGACCAGAAGACAAGTGTGTGTGTGTAGTTCACTTGATTGACCCTGCAAGGGGAGCGCAGTCCGTCCGTGGCGTCCCCGTTGCTAGGGTCCAGGCGGCTCAGCGCGCCCGGCGTCCTAGCGTTGCTAGGGAGCCGGCGGCTAGCACGCTCGGCGTCCCTAGTTGCTAGGCGCCGGGCCGCGAGGACATCGCGGACCACGGCGCCTAACACCTGTGTGTTCTCTTCCTCTCCTACCTCACACTGGAACTGGCCGCCCAGAGAACGAGAGGGCAGCGGCTGACATCAGAGAGGGTGCAGCAATCTGTGTGGGCAGAGCCCCTCACAGCAAGGTGTCCTTATGCTGTGCCCCGTGTAATCACTGTGATCCATACAGACTCTCACCCTGGTATGCTCTCTATTATTTATTTTTTTACACTGCGGCATGCTCGAGGGAAGGGAGCAGGCACCACCCCACCGCCACTACTCCTCCGCCAGCATCACTGCCGAGCCGGTCAGTGTTCCGGCGGCAATGAGCAGTAGGCAGCCACCAGCAACAACAGTCAGGAAGCTGTTACTCCCGGCAGCAGTAGCGTCAAGCTGCAATTCAGCCAGCGGCACGATGATCCGGGAGACAGTGGCAGCACAGGGAAGCAGTACCCCCTCCAATCGCAGCACCAACTAGGAGACTGAGGCAGCAACCTGCCCCCAGCAGCAGCACCACCCTGATGATAGGTAAGATGCATTTTGGTGTCACAAGAAGGTGGCCGGAGTAGTGGCTGGCTGTGGTCACACCCCGGGGAAAAGTGATAGTGATTTCAGTGTTCCCTTGCGCGGGGATTGGATGTGTAGATGTATGGAGGCTATGTATGTATAGATGTGAGCGGCAGTGTGCGGATGTATGAGAGCGGCAATGTACGGCTGTATAACTGCGTCGGTGTGCGGCTGTATGAGTGCGATGGTGTGCGGCTGTAAGAGTGCGGCTGTAAGAGTGCGGCTGTAAGAGTGCGGGGTTGTACGGATGTATGAGAGCGGGGTTGTACGGATGTATGAGAGCGAGGTTGTACGGATGTATGAGAGCGGCAGTGTATGGATGTATGAGAGCAACAGTGTACAGTTGTGTGAGAGCGGCAGTGTGCGGATGTATGAGAGTGGCGGTGTACGGATGTATGAGAGCGGCAGTGTATGGATGGCAGCGTCATAGGGAGGGATGTCGGAATGCTGTTATAGGGTTCCTAATACAAAATGCCACGTTGGGCTTGATGGGCAGGTAGTGCGGCAAGCACACCCAAATTGGCATCTGACGTCGCCTGCAGTCCACACTGTTGTGAGGAGTCAGAGTTAATTTTGACTGTGTAGTGTACTCACAGAGGACCTACCGCCCGTCCCCTCCTCGCATCTGAGCAGCAGGTCAGGCTCTTATTTTCTTTTTAATCAGGAGAGGCCGAGTGAACTGTGAGCAGGGGGGCAGAGCTACATGGGACCCAGAGGGGCTGCTGTGCTGTCAGAGAGGGAGAGGAAGAGAGAGATGAAGCTACTGCAGATCCCCAGCTGATTGTGAGGTGCCGGGTTGAAGGGTGATGTGATCACCCTTCTCCCTCGCTGCCGCTGGGGACCGCATCTAGGCTTCCTCCATCGAGGGCATGCGGCGCAGCAGTGGGCAGCGTGTAATGAGTTTGTCTGACTCATTATACTGCTGCCTGTTGTGGACACCTCCGTCCGTACGGACTGGTGTACATGCCCAGCACAGAGGTGACAGTGTTGGTGGAAGTGCTGCCCAGTTCTGACCCTGCAGGCCTCCCTGATCTGACTGCGGCCGCTGCTACTGCTGCGGCCCGAAACCCCTGCCGGTCCCCTCCATAGACTTCTGCCTGTCCAGCGCTGAGGTACTAGGGGTATCCCAGCTGCGGGAAGGGTATGTCTCTGGCTTTCTCTCCGGCAGGGGAAGGTGACAGCGGCGGAGGAAGTGTTGCCCACCTCAGACACTGCAGGCCTCCCCGATCCAGCTGCGGCCACAGCTGATGCTGCCAGAACCCCCTGCTGGTCTCCTTTGTTGACTGCCGCATGGCCAGTGCTGAAGTACTGGGGGTAGGCCAGCTACGGGAAGAGTGTCTCTGCCTCGGGCTCTCTCTCTCTGTCAGGGGAAGGAAGGGCTGATTCTCTGGCACAACAGGGAGGGCTAGGCTGCAGGAACACAGCACTGGAAGAAACAGGAGGCCAAACTCATGACCAAAAAGTGAGCAGTGCAGTGATCAGCCCCCTAGTCTTTCCCTCTCTCTGGGTGCAGAGCTGTATTCTACAGAGAGAGCTGGGATGGGAAGAAGGGGAACGGCACCTGACACACACATACACGCGCGGCACCTGACACACACATACACGCGCAACACCTGACACACACACATACACGTGCGGCACCTGACACACACACACACGTAGCATCAGACACAATAAAATAAACATGCAGCACCTGACCCACACATACACGCGCAACACCTGACACACACACATACACGTGCGGCACCTGACACACACACACGTAGCATCAGACACAATAAAATAAACATGCAGCACCTGACCCACACATACACGCGCAACACCTGGCACACACACATATACACGTGCGGCACCTGACACACACACGTACCATCAGACACAATAAAATAAACACGCAGCACCTGACACATGCATATACACGCAGCACCTGACACATGCATATACACGCAGCACCTGACACATGCATATACACGCAGCACCTGACACATGCATATACACGCAGCACCTGACACATGCATATACACGCAGCACCTGACACATGCATATACACGCAGCACCTGACACATGCATATACACGCAGCACCTGACACATGCATATACACGCAGCACCTGACACATACATATACACGCACACCATCAGACACACACATACACACGCAGTGCCTTACTCACACACACATAGACACGTGCAGCACCTGAGGCACACACATGTACACGCGCAGCACCTGACGCACACACATGTACACGCGCAGCACCTGACGCACACTCATGTACACACGCAGCACCTGACGCACACTCATGTACACGCTCAGCACCTAATGCACACTCATGTACACGCGCAGCACCTGACACAGACATACGTATTCATGCACAGCACCAGACATACACTTGTACACACGCGGAGCACCTGATACTCACAAACATATACACCCGCAACACCTGACACACACACACACACGTGCGGCAGCTGACGCATACACACGCACCATCAGACACACTCATATATACACGCAGCACCTGACACACACATACACACAGGAGCTGACACACACATACACAGGCAGCACCTGACACACACACACATATACACGCGCAGCACCTGACACCACGCACTCACACGTACAAGCAATGCATTTCACGCCTACCTCCAGCCTCAGTTACAGGCTGCTGCCGCCTACCCCCCTCCCTGCATCAGCTGCAATGGCAGCAAAATATTTTGACCAAAGTCTAAAGGCCCGTACACATTAAACGATGTCGCTCTGTGAGCTACATCGTCTAATGTTTCCCCTCCCGGGCCGGCCGGCGGCCGACTGTACACACTGAGCGATATGACCGCTCATATCGCTCAGTGACGTCACGCCCCCGCCAGCCCTGCATGAAGGTCGTGGACGACAGTCCACATCCTTCCTGCATGCCCTACCGACAGCGAAGATTGTTGCCGACCCGCGGGGCCGCGCATCGTTTGTCGCTGGCTGCATACACACTTAACGATAAAATGAGCGACGTCGCTCATTAAATCGTTAAGTGTGTACGGACCTTAAACAATTTGGTTTGGTTAATAAAATAATTTTGCACAGAACAGTGATGTTATACGAACATTTTCATTAAACATTTAAAAAATCAAATGTTTATTCTTACAGTGAAATTTTACATTTCTGAATAAAAAAAATAAATTTAAAAAAAGCGATGAAATTCCATAGACAAAAAACCTTACGGTTTCACATGTCCCATTAAGGCTTCTTAGACATGATCGAAATTTCAGAAACCTGTTGTAACTCTTCCACTCAAACTCCAAAAAGCAATGAAATTCCGATCATTAAGGCTGACGCCTTAATGGACGTGTTCCTTGCGCAATACAGATATGGTATGCCATCACAGCCTGTGGGTAAGTGCAGATTCAGCACTCTCACAGAGTGAGATTGCTGTCACTCACACAATGGTGGAGCTGCTAATTCACAGATTTGTGTGCTCATTGGAATACACACATGCAGTCTATGCAACTGAAGGTCTGAGCAGAAGACAAAGCTGCTCAGATGAGGTAAGAGTGTTGTTGATTGGAGGGAGGAGAGCGGTGTGGATGGGGGAACAGAAGTGTGTGGATAGAGGGAACACTAAGCAGCACTAATGGGGGGACAGAGAAACACAGGGGGTAATTCAGACCGCAGCAGCAGCAGCAGCGATTGCAGTCTGAATTAGTTTGTGAGGTGCGTGCGTACCCCAGGAGCCCAGTGAGATGCTATCACCCTGCCTGATTGATAGGCAGAGGTGGTTGCGGGTAATGAGGGGGGCGTGCAAACAGCGTTAGAATGCCATTGGCAGGGCATGGTCTGCACAACGGAGGCGTTTCCGGACCACTGGGGGGTGGGCTGTGGCGGTTATCCCCCTGCCAAGAGCCACTAAATTTACCTTCAGGATGTCAGCTACATGAATAGGGTAAGAGTGGTGTGGATAGGGGGTAGATTAAGCAGCAAGTATGGGGAGGGAGACAGAGCGGTGCAGATGGGGGAAATGGTGCAGATGGGTTGAAAACACTGGCATGGATGGATAGAAAACTGGTGCAGATGGGAGAGAAGACAGTGTGCCATGTACTGGAGGAGGCAGAGTGACGTTGAAGAAGGAAACACTGAGCAGCACAGAGAGAAGGAAACGGTGGTACAGACAATGCACAGGTGGGGAAAGACAGATGGTACAGATAAGTTAGTACAGACTAGCACAGATGGGAGAACACAGCAGTAGGGATTGGGGAAGACCGGGCAGCATGGGGGTGTATAGGGGAAGTAAGTGTAGATGCATAGACCGTAGATGGGGTATTATAGTTTAGCAATTAACCAAGATGTTTGAGGGAGCTAAATGTGTATACTAAGTGAGATGGATGTATGGAGTTAGAAGGATGTTGTAACAAGGTGGCTTTGTTGTGTTGACTGAATAGGATGGTTGTGGGCACTGTGTGGGATGGGAGCACCACAAAACTGCTCAGACCTTCAGTTGCATAGACTGCATGTGTGTATTCCAATGAGCACACAAATCTGTGAATTAGCAGCTCCACCATTGTGTGAGTGACAGCAATCTCACTCTGTGAGAGTGCTGAATCTGCACTTACCCACAGGCTGTGATGGCATACCATATCTGTATTGCGCAAGGAACACGTCCATTAAGGCGTCAGCCTTAATGATCGGAATTTCATTGCTTTTTGGAGTTTGAGTGGAAGAGTTACAACAGGTTTCTGAAATTTCGATCATGTCTAAGAAGCCTTAATGGGACATGTGAAACCGTAAGGTTTTTAGTCTATGGAATATATATATATATCACAAACATATATGATTCATACATATATCACACACACATACATGATACATACATGAGAAAGACCTGGGATGGTGATGAGGCCAGGGCCCCCTGCTGATGTTGCGTTGAGGAAGGCAGTGTTCCAGGGCGGATGCCAGTCGGGGAGAGCGCCGCGCAGCCCGGGAAACATACTGCTGAGGAGCTACATCTGGAAGAGCCCCTGGGAGGGAGAGTGCCACATGCCCCATCCTGCGCGGCAGACTCTGCAGGCCTGCACATGGGAAGGGAGGTCTCTGGCCACACATACTCACCCTTCTGCTGAAGCCCCGCTGCTGTCCCCATCAGCGATCTCCAGCGGGGAGCGGGGCCAGGATGAACCTCAACCTGTGAGAACTATCTTCATGATCAAGAGATCTCATATGCAAGATAAGTATGTGTTGGGATAGGGCTGGGGAGGGCGGCTGCTCGGGCACACCCCCGTCAAGTTAAGGAGATTTAACTGAGGAAGCACAAGGGAACTCGTCTGGGGACAACAACTGCAGGGAGACCACATCTTTTCAGATGAACATGGGAGGGCGGAAGGCTGCCTAATACTGAAGCACCCTCAGACATTAAACCATATGCAACAACTATTGCAAGCATTCCTGGGGGAAGGTCTGCAGCAGACGGATTTGCATACGGTGATGTCATCCAAGCAGTGGGCCAAAGTTGGCTGGAACCCTCATCTGTATATGAAAAGAGAAAAGGGGCATGCAGGGCATGGCGGCCTTTTGCGGCGCTTGTATAACCCCAAGTTTGCATTAAACACCCCCACCCTCCTTCGGTGTGGGGCTCATGTTGGCCATGCCCAAGCCCCTGAAGCATTCAAGCTGATTTCTTGCAGCAGCTGGGCACTGTAACAGCTTCAGAGCTGCTCTACAAGACAAGTAAAAGGGTGTGGGCCCTGCAGCACCACCTGTAGTTTGCATACACACATATATAGGACAGCATCTCTTATATACCCCAGGGTCAATAAAATAGTATCCTTGTCTAGGCTATCCATCCCCTCAGATAAGGTATTTGTCCATGCCGCTACAGCACTACACACCCAGGCCGACGCAATTGCCGGTCTGAGTAAGGTACCTGAATGTGTATAAATGGACTTCAGGGTAATCTCCTGTTTGCGGTCAGCACACTCTTTGAGGGTAGCCGTATCCTGGGACGGGAGGGCTACCTTCTTGGATAAGCGTGTTAATGCTTTGTCCACCCTAGGGGAGGATTCCCATCGTAACCTATCCGTTGATGGGAAAGGATACGCCATAAGAATCCTTTTGGAAATCTGCAGTCTTTTATCTGGAGATTCCCAAGCTTTTTCACATAACTCGTTCAGCTCGTGTGAGGGGGGAAAGGTTACCTCAGGCTTCTTTCCCTTGTACATATGTACCCTCTTGTCAGCGACAGGGGGTTCCTCTGTGATGTGCAAAACATCTTTTATTGCCATAATCATAAATCGAATGGATTTTGCCAATTTTGGCTGTAACTTTGCATCATCGTAATCGACACTGGAGTCAGAATCCGTGTCGGTATCTGTGTCAACAATCTGGGATAGTGGGCGCTTATGAGACCCTGACAGTCCCTGCAACATAGGATCAGGCATGGGTTGAGTCCCTGACTGTCCCAAAGCTTCTGCCTTGTCTAATCTTTTGTGCAATGAGTTTACACTAGCATTTAAAACATTCCACATATCCATCCAATCAGCTGTCGGCGGAGACACCACATTCATTTGCTCCCGCTCCTCTCTAATATAGCCTTCTTCCTCAGACATGTCGACACACGTGTACCGAGACACTACACACACAGGGAATGCTTTTTCTGAAGACAGTTTCCCCACAAGGCCCTTTGGAGAGACAGAGAGAGAGTATGCCAGCACACACCCCAGCGCTATATAACCCAGGAATAAAACAGTAACTTAATGTTTGCCCAGTAGTGCTGCTGTATGTAATTTGCGAATTATGTGCCCCCCCCCTCTTTTCAACCCTCTTGTCTAACGTGGTATAAGCAGGGTAGAGTCCGGGGAGCTTCCTCTCAGCGGTGCTGTGGAGAAAAAATGGCGCTGGTGAGTGCTGAGGGAGAAGCCCCGCCCCCTCGGAGGCGGGCTTCTGTCCCGCTTAAACTGTAAAATTGGTGGGGGCTTATACATATATAAAGTGCCCAGCTGTATATATGTTATATTTTTGCGAAAGAGGTTTATATTGCTGCCCAGGGCGCCCCCCCTGCGCCCTGCACCCTTACAGTGACCGGAGTATGTGAGGTGTATGGGAGCAAAGGCGCACAGCTGCAGTGCTGTGCGTTACCTCAGTGAAGATCATGAAGTCTTCTGCCGCCTCTGAAGTCTTCTTTTCTTCTCATACTCACCCGGCTTCTATCTTCCGGCTCTGCGAGGGGGACGGCGGCGCGGCTCTGGGACGGACGGCGAGGGTGAGATCCTGCGTACCAATCCCACTGGAGCTAATGGTGTCCAGTAGCCTAAGTAGCAAATAATTAATTACGCTGGCGGGGTAAGGACAGTGCCCAGGCACTAATGTCCACTTTTGCCTGCCTTTTGTGAGGAATTTATGCTGCCCAGGGTGCCCCACCCCCCACCCACCCACATGCCCTGCACCCTGCAGTGCCTGTGTTTGTGTGGAAGCATGGCGCACAGCATTCCGCTCGCTGCGTGGTACCTCAGAATGCCGTCACTGGAGAAGAAGTCTTCTGTTCTTCTGCTACTCGCCTGTCTTCTGGCTCTGTAAGGGGGTGATGGCAGGCTACGGGAGTGGGCATCTAGGCGTACCCAGCGATCAGCACCCTCAGGAGCTAATGGTGTCCTGTCAGCCAGAAGCAGAGCCATTGAACTCACTAGAAGTTGGTCATACTTATCTCCCCTAAGTTCCACGAAGCAGGGAGACTGTTGCCAGCAGCCTCCCCAAAAATGTGTATAAATGGACTTCAGGGTAATCTCCTGTTTGCGGTCAGCACACTCTTTGAGGGTAGCCGTATCCTGGGACGGGAGGGCTACCTTCTTGGATAAGCGTGTTAATGCTTTGTCCACCCTAGGGGAGGATTCCCATCGTAACCTATCCGTTGATGGGAAAGGATACGCCATAAGAATCCTTTTGGAAATCTGCAGTCTTTTATCTGGAGATTCCCAAGCTTTTTCACATAACTCGTTCAGCTCGTGTGAGGGGGGAAAGGTTACCTCAGGCTTCTTTCCCTTGTACATATGTACCCTCTTGTCAGCGACAGGGGGTTCCTCTGTGATGTGCAAAACATCTTTTATTGCCATAATCATAAATCGAATGGATTTTGCCAATTTTGGCTGTAACTTTGCATCATCGTAATCGACACTGGAGTCAGAATCCGTGTCGGTATCTGTGTCAACAATCTGGGATAGTGGGCGCTTATGAGACCCTGACAGTCCCTGCAACATAGGATCAGGCATGGGTTTAAATCCTGACTGTCCCAAAGCTTCTGCCTTGTCTAATCTTTTGTGCAATGAGTTTACACTAGCATTTAAAACATTCCACATATCCATCCAATCAGCTGTCGGCGGAGACACCACATTCATTTGCTCCCGCTCCTCTCTAATATAGCCTTCTTCCTCAGACATGTCGACACACGTGTACCGAGACACTACACACACAGGGAATGCTTTTTCTGAAGACAGTTTCCCCACAAGGCCCTTTGGAGAGACAGAGAGAGAGTATGCCAGCACACCCCCCAGCGCTATATAACCCAGGAATAAAACAGTAACAATGTTTGCCCAGTAGTGCTGCTGTATGTAATTTGCGAATTATGTGCCCCCCCCCTCTTTTCAACCCTCTTGTCTAACGTGGTATAAGCAGGGTAGAGTCCGGGGAGCTTCCTCTCAGCGGTGCTGTGGAGAAAAAATGGCGCTGGTGAGTGCTGAGGGAGAAGCCCCGCCCCCTCGGAGGCGGGCTTCTGTCCCGCTTAAACTGTAAAATTGGTGGGGGCTTATACATATATAAAGTGCCCAGCTGTATATATGTTATATTTTTGCGAAAGAGGTTTATATTGCTGCCCAGGGCGCCCCCCCTGCGCCCTGCACCCTTACAGTGACCGGAGTATGTGAGGTGTATGGGAGCAAAGGCGCACAGCTGCAGTGCTGTGCGTTACCTCAGTGAAGATCATGAAGTCTTCTGCCGCCTCTGAAGTCTTCTTTTCTTCCCATACTCACCCGGCTTCTATCTTCCGGCTCTGCGAGGGGGACGGCGGCGCGGCTCTGGGACGGACGGCGAGGGTGAGATCCTGCGTACCAATCCCACTGGAGCTAATGGTGTCCAGTAGCCTAAGAAGCAGGACCTTGCAACTCAGAGAGTAGGGCTGCTTCTCTCCCCTCAGTCCCTCGATGAGGGAGTCTGTTGCCAGCAGTGCTCCCTGAAAATTAAAAACCTAACAAAATACTTTCTGTCAGAAAGCTCAGGAGAGCTCCTGAAAAGCACCCAGTCTCCACTGGGTACAGTATCAAACTGAGGTCTGGAGGAGGGGCATAGAGGGAGGAGCCAGTGCACACCCAGAACTAAAGTCTTTCTTAAAGTGCCCATGTCTCCTGCGGAGCCCGTCTATGCCCATGGTCCTTACGGAGTTCCCAGCATCCTCTAGGACGTTAGAGAAAATAGGATTTTAATACCTACCGGTAAATCCTTTTCTCTTAGTCCGTAGAGGATGCTGGGCACCCGTCCCAGTGCGTACTGTGTCTGCAGTTATTAAATGGCCCTTAACTCCAGAACATTTATGTGGAGATGAAAACATCCAAGGAAGACTTGACCATCTTCCTTGGATGTTTTCCCCCTGTGTGACTGCTCTCCAGCCTCAGAGGGTTGCATCCGTGGTCCCTAGGATCCCGTCCTGGATCCCGAACCATCGCCCCTCTAGGTGGTGAGAACTGTGCAGCCACCAATGGAGTGAGATTCTGGTCTTGGAAGACAGGATTATCCTCCGGTGCATGTGTAGGTGGGATCTGGACCACTTGTCCAACAGGTCCCACTGGAACACTCTGGCATGGAACCTGCCAAACTGAATGGCCTCGTAGGCCGCAACCATCTTCCCCAGCAACTGAATGCATTGATGGATTAACACTCTTGCTGGTTTCAGAATTTGTTTGACCAGACTCTGGATCTCCAGAGCCTTTCCACTAGAAGAAAACCTCTTCTGTGTCCAGTATCACTCCCAAAAACAACATCCGCGTCATTGGGACCAACTGCGATTTTGGCAAGTTTAGGAGCCAACCATGTTGTTGAAGAACTGTCAGGGAGAGTAGATGTTTTGCACCAACTGGTCCCTGGATCTCGCCTTTATCAGGAGATCATCCAAGTACGGGATAATTGTGACTCCTTGCTTGCGAAGGAGAACCATCATTTCCGCCATCACCCTGGTGAAAATCCTCGGAGCCGTGGACATACCAAACGGCAACGTCTGAAATTGGTAATGACAATCCTGAATTGCAAACCTCAGGTAGCTTGATGCAGTGGCTAAATGGGAACATATAAGTAGGCATCCTTTATGTCTACCAAAACCATGAAATCTCCTTTATCCCCCGGACTGGAGATCACTACCCTGAGAGATTCCATCTTGAAATTGAATTTCTTTAGGTAGAAATTAAGGGATTTCAGATTTAAGATTGGTCTGACTGAGCCGTCCGGCTTCGGGACCACGAAGAGGCTTGAATAAAAACCTTCTCCCTGCTGACTAAGGCTGATTTGAACAATCGGTGAGGGGGAACGTCTTGAAACCGCAGTTTGTACCCTTGGGACACTATTTGTAAAGCCCACGAGTCCAGGTCCGAATGAATCCAGAACTGACTGAAGAGTTTTAGACGTGCCCCCCACTGGTGCGGGCTCCTGCAAGAGAGCCCCAGCGTCATGCAGTGGATTTGGCAAAAGCAGAGGACGATCTCTGCTCCTGCGATCTTGAAGAGGCTACAGACATCTTCCCTCTTTTCCTTCCTCTACCTGCAAAGAAAGGGGAATCTTAACTTCTTGCATATCTATTGGGCCGAAATGACTGCGTCAGATAATGATGCGTCTTCATCCGTTGAGAGGGAACATAGGGCAAGAAGGATGACTTACCTGCGGGAGCTGCCAAGATCAAATTAACTAGGCCGTCGCCAAACAAGGCTTCACCTTCATAGGGAAGAGACTCCCTTTCTTCTTGGAGTCAGCATCAGCATTCCCTTGGTGAATCCACAATGCCCTCCTATCCAAGACTGCCATGAAATTGGCCCGTGAGCACTTGTGCCCGGTGTAGGATTTTTAAATATGTGTAGTTTACTGTATGCAAAGGTTTAAAACCTTTTAGGAACTGAGATCTAAGGTGTATTACATGTAGTTTAAAAAAAACAAAAAAGGTTTATTTTATAGCAGTAGTTTCCAAACTGGGGTTCTTGCACTGGTAGCATAGTTTGGTGGTCCAGGACCAATTAAAATTATTTATACTTTATTAAATTGGCAAAACCATTCCCTCACAACATAACTGAACCTGAGGATGACATGCTATAAACACAATTTACTTAATTTTATATTTTTTTCTGAATTTCTCAATAAAAAAAACTTTGGCCTAGGGGTGCCGTGAAACAAATTGTGATACTCTAGGGCAGGGGTGTCAAACCCATGGGCCGCATGCCGCCCCCAATGCATCCTTTTGTGGCCCACAGGCCGGGGTCCGACAGGGGTCCTTTTGTGGCCCGATCACCTTGCTTAGAGCGAGGGCAGGAGAGTGCAGCCAGAGTCTTTGCTTTCTATGTGCGGCACCATCTTCCCGAAGAGATCACCGGGAAGATAGTGCCCCTTCCACTGGCTACAGCACAGGTATACCGTGGTGGGGTAGCAAACTGGGGGCCCCAATGGGCCCCTCCAGCAGTCCCTCTACCAAAACACGTCTTTTGGTGGTTTTGCGGTGTTGTTATAACTACATGGTGACGATACTGTAGCACAGAGATTTTCAACCATTTACAACTCACGTCACACAGAACAAGATTTAAATATTGACAAGGCACACTGAAATATAATGGTGATGCATGGTGCAGTATCGTGTCCTAGGATGTCATGTCGCAGCTTCTCCATAGGTAACGCCTGAACAGGCCCGGTGACAGGGGGGACAAAGGGGACACTTGTTCAGGGCTCCAAGTATTAAGAACAGAAATAATGGGGCCACAGTGCCAATATTGCTTTTTAAAGTGTATCCACCAACTGCTCAATTTAAGCAGGAAAACAATTAACAGGCCAACTAAACCCTCCCCCCTCCTTTTACCCCATCACTTTGTCCAGTCCCTGTGGTCCATACTGTATTGCCATTATTATGCATGTTGCTGTGCTGGCCCTTTTCTGAATGTCCCTGCCACCGCCACCGAAGAGCTGGATAGCCCAGTATGAAAACCACCTGCCGGCCTCACTGACGGTCCGAGTCAAAGGCTCCATTTTTTTTTAAAGATCTCTCTGCCAAGTTAAGGGGGGGGTTGAGGGGGCCCCAGAGATATCAGTGTACTGGGCCCCGAGATTTCTGTTGCTGGCCCTGACCCTCAGGGGCGTATCTACCCCTTGGCCAGGATGGCACTTGCCAGGGGCACCATCCAGCTGTGCCAACCGTGGCTAAGGGATAGAGTTCTGCAGTCTCGAAAGGGCGCTATGGCAATCAGCGTGGGACTGACCAATTAGACGGTGAGGGAAGGATACTGAAATTGTCCCAACCCTGTCACAGTTTGAAACGCCCCTCAACTGCTGTCCACTGCTTCACTCCTAGCTCTGCCCCTTTGAAATTATTAATCCCTACCCCCCGGTAGGCGGAGTTCTCCAGGCCCATACTCAGGAGTCACCACTGCTGTACATTATGTGCCGGTTGTAGAGGCAGAGCGGGGAACATCAGAGAACGCCACAAATTACACAGTGGGCAAGGAGATGGCTGGAGACAGCTGCACAGCCATGCCTTGCAAGTTCGAGAGAGCTGTTGAATTTCAGCACTTCAAGTCAGAGCCTGCCCCCTGCTGCCCAAGCAGTCCGTGACAGTTAGTGTCGAGGAGGGGGGGATTTGTGCATGTGTGCTATCAGTGTGTGTGTGGGGGGGTGGAGGATGTGTGTGACTGTGAGGGAGCTGTCAGTGTCAGTGGGGAGAGGAGCAGGAGGGAGTTGTCAGTGTGTGGAAGTGATGAGAGTTGTCAGTACTGGGGAAATGTGTGTGTGTGTACTAGATTTAGGAGTGTGTGTTTGTGAGAGGTTTCAGTTGGGGAATTAGAGTTCATACAGTAATTAAATGTTTTCATATTGAGAAATACATCTCCCAGCATATACAGTGTGCTGGGGATGCTAACAAGCTTTATTTAAAAGTTTAAAAAACATTGCTTTTATGACTGCAATGGTTAAAAAGGGAGAGCTATAAATCAATTTATCAGTGAATGATCGCAGTTTGAGCTGTTACATTTTACTGAACCACCTATCCCTCCACACTCACTACCTGTCCTCAGGATACATTTACCATCCCAGCAGACGGTATACCGGCGGTCATTTGACCGATGTTGGAATCCTGACACCACTTGGGAGACTGGTGCCGGCACACAGACAGCCAACATCCCGAAGGCGAGTATTGGAGGAAGGGTTAGGACCGGGGGAGGGGGTGTTAGGGAAGGCACTAGGAGGGGGGGGGGGGTTAGTCCTAGCTGCCACCCCCTGAGGGTTAGCCCTATCCGCCACCCCCCCAGAGGGTTAGGATTAGGATTAGGTATCATGTGACTGCTGGAATCCCGAGCGCCGGATGCCATACCCAACCCCCTTTACTTTTTCAGGCATTTCTATCTCTCCTCTCTCTATGGTGTTCCGATTGCCCACTTTCCCTTGTGCTTTTCTCTCTCTCTCTCTCTCCTTTGTTTAGAGCATCAGTTTCTGTAGTCCACTTTATCCTTATTTTTTCCAGTGTTTCACTATCTCTCTGATGTAATGAGGATGTATGGTCTAGACGGATCAGTAATGCATTGTACTGTATAGAGGCGTCAGGGATGTAGCGTAGGGTATAGAGGCGTCAGGGATGTAGCGTAGGTTATAGAGGCATCAGGAATGTAGCATAGGGAATAGAGGCATCAGGGATGTAGCGTAGGGTATAGAGGCGTCAGGGATGTAGCATAGGGAATAGAGGCGTCAGGGATGTAGCGTAGGGAATAGAGGCGTCAGGGATTTAGCTTAGGGAATATAGGCATCAGGGATGTACTAGCAGGTATATAGAGGTCAGTGTACTGTATAGAGGGTAGAGATGAGCGGGTTCGGTTCCTCGGAATCCGAACCCGCCCGAACTTCAGGTTTTTTTACACGGGGCCGAGCGACTCGGATCTTCCCGCCTTACTCGGTTAACCCGAGCGCGCCCGAACGTCATCATCCCGCTGTCGGATTCTCGCGAGGCTCGTATTCTATCGCGAGACTCGGATTCTATATAAGGAGCCGCGCGTCGCCGCCATTTTCACACGTGCATTGAGATTGATAGGGAGAGGACGTGGCTGGCGTCCTCTCCGTTTAGACTAGAGTACTAGAGAGAGACACAAATTTTGGGGAGCATATTATTAGGAGGAGTACTACTTGCTGCTGATAGTGTGACCAGTGACCACCAGTTTAATTAATCCGTTCTCTGCCTGAAAAAAAACGATACACAGTGTGACACAGTCACATACCATATCTGTGCTCAGCCCAGTGTGCTGCATTATATGTAATACTGTATATCATTATCTGACTGTGCTGAGTGCTCACTGCTCACGCAGCTTAATTGTGGGGGAGACTGGGGAGCAGTTATAGCAGGAGTACATATTTTAAGTACAGTGCACACTTTTGCTGCCAGAGTGCAACTGCCAGTGTGACTGACCAGTGACCACTGACCACCAGTATTGTGATTGTCAGCTGACCACCAGTATATTGTGATTGTCTGCCTGAAAAAGTTAAACACTCGTCGTGTGGTGTTTTTATAAACGCATTCTGCAGACAGTGTCCAGCAGGTCCGTCATTACATAATATATACCTGTCCGGCTGCAGTACTAGTGTGATATATATATATATATATATATATATATATATTTTTTAATTTTATCTCATTATCATCCAGTCTATATTAGCAGCAGACACAGTACGGTAGTCCACGGCTGTAGCTACCTCTGTGTCGGCAGTCGCTCGTCCATACATAATTGTATACCACCTACCCGTGTTTTTTTTTTTTTCTATCTTCTTGATACTAGTAGCTTACTTTAGGAGTCTGCAGTGCTGACAGACAGTGTCCAGCAGGTCCGTCATTACATAATATATACCTGTCCGGCTGCAGTACTAGTGTGATATATATATATATATATATATTTTAATTTTATCTCATTATCATCCAGTCTATATTAGCAGCAGACACAGTACGGTAGTCCACGGCTGTAGCTACCTCTGTGTCGGCAGTCGCTCGTCATCCATAAGTATACTAGTATCCATCCATCTCCATTGTTTACCTGAGGTGCCTTTTAGTTGTGCCTATTAAAATATGGAGAACAAAAATGTTGAGGTTCCAAAAATAGGGAAAGATCAAGATCGACTTCCACCTCGTGCTGAAGCTGCTGCCACTAGTCATGGCCGAGACGATGAAATGCCAGCAACGTTGTCTGCCAAGGCCGATGCCCAATGTCATAGTACAGAGCATGTAAAATCCAAAACACCAAATATCAGTAAAAAAAGGACTCAAAAATCTAAAATAAAATTGTCGGAGGAGAAGCGTAAACTTGCCAATATGCCATTTACCACACGGAGTGGCAAGGAACGGCTGAGGCCCTGGCCTATGTTCATGGCTAGTGGTTCAGCTTCACATGAGGATGGAAGCACTCAGCCTCTCGCTAGAAAAATGAAAAGACTCAAGCTGGCAAAAGCACAGCAAAGAACTGTGCGTTCTTCGAAATCCCAAATCCACAAGGAGAGTCCAATTGTGTCGGTTGCGATGCCTGACCTTCCCAACACTGGACGTGAAGAGCATGCGCCTTCCACCATTTGCACGCCCCATGCAAGTGCTGGAAGGAGCACCCGCAGTCCAGTTCCTGATAGTCAGATTGAAGATGTCAGTGTTGAAGTACACCAGGATGAGGAGGATATGGGTGTTGCTGGCGCTGGGGAGGAAATTGACCAGGAGGATTCTGATGGTGAGGTGGTTTGTTTAAGTCAGGCACCCGGGGAGACACCTGTTGTCCGTGGGAGGAATATGGCCATTGACATGCCTGGTGAAAATACCAAAAAAATCAGCTCTTCGGTGTGGAAGTATTTCAACAGAAATGCGGACAACAGGTGTCAAGCCGTGTGTTGCCTTTGTCAAGCTGTAATAAGTAGGGGTAAGGACGTTAACCACCTCAGAACATCCTCCCTTATACGTCACCTGCAGCGCATTCATAATAAGTCAGTGACAAGTTCAAAAACTTTGGGCGACAGCGGAAGCAGTCCACTGACCAGTAAATCCCTTCCTCTTGTAACCAAGCTCACGCAAACCACCCCACCAACTCCCTCAGTGTCAATTTCCTCCTTCCCCAGGAATGCCAATAGTCCTGCAGGCCATGTCACTGGCAATTCTGACGAGTCCTCTCCTGCCTGGGATTCCTCCGATGCATCCTTGCGTGTAACGCCTACTGCTGCTGGCGCTGCTGTTGTTGCTGCTGGGAGTCGATGGTCATCCCAGAGGGGAAGTCGTAAGCCCACTTTTACTACTTCCACCAAGCAATTGACTGTCCAACAGTCCTTTGCGAGGAAGATGAAATATCACAGCAGTCATCCTGTTGCAAAGCGGATAACTGAGGCCTTGACAACTATGTTGGTGTTAGACGTGCGTCCGGTATCCGCCGTTAGTTCACAGGGAACTAGACAATTTCTTGAGGTAGTGTGCCCCCGTTACCAAATACCATCTAGGTTCCACTTCTCTAGGCAGGCGATACCGAGAATGTACACGGACGTCCGAAAAAGACTCACCAGTGTCCTAAAAAATGCAGTTGTACCCAATGTCCACTTAACCACGTACATGTGGACAAGTGGAGCAGGGCAGGGTCAGGACTATATGACTGTGACAGCCCACTGGGTAGATGTATGGACTCCCGCCGCAAGAACAGCAGCGGCGGCACCAGTAGCAGCATCTCGCAAACGCCAACTCTTTCCTAGGCAGGCTACACTTTGTATCACCGGTTTCCAGAATACGCACACAGCTGAAAACCTCTTACGGCAACTGAGGAAGATCATCGCGGAAGGGCTTACCCCAATTGGACTCTCCTGTGGATTTGTGGCATCGGACAACGCCAGCAATATTGTGTGTGCATTAAATATGGGCAAATTCCAGCACGTCCCATGTTTTGCACATACCTTGAATTTGGTGGTGCAGAATTATTTAAAAAACGAGAGGGGCGTGCAAGAGATGCTGTCGGTGGCCAGAAGAATTGCGGGACACTTTCGGCGTACAGGCACCACGTACAGAAGACTGGAGCAACACCAAAAATGCCTGAACCTGCCCTGTCATCATCTGAAGCAAGAAGTGGTAACGAGGTGGAATTCAACCCTATATATGCTTCAGAGGTTGGAGGAGCAGCAAAAGGCCATTCAAGCCTATACAATTGAGCACGATATAGGAGGTGGAATGCACCTGTCTCAAGCGCAGTGGAGAATGATTTCAACGTTGTGCAAGGTTCTGCTGCCCTTTGAACTTGCCACACGTGAAGTCAGTTCAGACACTGCCAGCCTGAGTCAGGTCATTCCCCTCATCAGGCTTTTGCAGAAGAAGCTGGAGACATTGAAGGAGGAGCTAACACAGAGCGATTCCGCTAGGCATGTGGGACTTGTGGATGGAGCCCTTAATTCGCTTAACAAGGATTCACGGGTGGTCAATCCGTTGAAATCAGAGCACTACATTTTGGCCACCGTGCTCGATCCTAGATTTAAAACCTACCTTGGATCTCTCTTTCCGGCACACACAAGTCTGCTGGGGTTCAAAGACCTGCTGGTGAGAAAATTGTCAAGTCAAGCGGAACGCGACCTGTCAACATCTCCTCCTTCACATTCTCCCGCAACTGGGGGTGCGAGGAAAAGGCTCAGAATTCCGAGCCCACCCGCTGGCGGTGATGCAGGGCAGTCTGGAGCGACTGCTGATGCTGACATCTGGTCCGGACTGAAGGACCTGACAACGATTACGGAGTCGGACATGTCGTCTACTGGCACTGCATATGATTCTCTCCCCATTGAAAGAATGGTGGAGGATTATATGAGTGACCGCATCCAAGTAGGCACGTCAGACAGTCCGTACTTATACTGGCAGGAAAAAGAGGCAATTTGGAGGCCCTTGCACAAACTGGCTTTATTCTACCTAAGTTGCCCTCCCACAAGTGTGTACTCCGAAAGAGTGTTTAGTGCCGCCGCTCACCTTGTCAGCAATCGGCGTACGAGGTTACTTCCAGAAAATGTGGAGAAGATGATGTTCATTAAAATGAATTATAATCAATTCCTCCGTGGAGACATTGACCAGCAGCAATTGCCTCCACAAAGTACACAGGGAGCTGAGATGGTGGATTCCAGTGGGGATGAATTGATAATCTGTGAGGAGGGGGATGTACACGGTGATATATCGGAGGATGATGATGAGGTGGACATCTTACCTCTGTAGAGCCAGTTTGTGCAAGGAGAGATTAATTGCTTCTTTTTTGGTGGGGGTCCAAACCAACCCGTCATTTCAGTCACAGTCGTGTGGCAGACCCTGTCACTGAAATGATGGGTTGGTTAAAGTGTGCATGTCCTGTTTGTACAACATAAGGGTGGGTGGGAGGACCCAAGGACAATTCCATCTTCCACCTCTTTTTTTCTTTCATTTTTCTTTGCGTCATGTGCTGTTTGGGGAGTATTTTTTTGAAGGGCCATCCTGCGTGACACTGCAGTGCCACTCCTAGATGGGCCAGGTGTTTGTGTCGGCCACTAGGGTCGCTTATCTTACTCACACAGCTACCTCATTGCGCCTCTTTTTTTCTTTGCGTCATGTGCTGTTTGGGGAGTGTTTTTTGGAAGGGCCATCCTGCGTGACACTGCAGTGCCACTCCTAGATGGGCCAGGTGTTTGTGTCGGCCACTAGGGTCGCTTATCTTACTCACACAGCTACCTCATTGCGCCTCTTTTTTTCTTTGCGTCATGTGCTGTTTGGGGAGTGTTTTTTGGAAGGGCCATCCTGCGTGACACTGCGGTGCCACTCCTAGATGGGCCAGGTGTTTGTGTCGGCCGCTAGGGTCGCTTAGCTTACTCACACAGCTACCTCATTGCGCCTCTTTTTTTCTTTGCGTCATGTGCTGTTTGGGGAGTGTTTTTTGGAAGGGCCATCCTGCGTGACACTGCAGTGCCACTCCTAGATGGGCCAAGTGTTTGTGTCGGCCACTAGGGTCGCTTAGCTTAGTCATCCAGCGACCTCGGTGCAAATTTTAGGACTAAAAATAATATTGTGAGGTGTGAGGCGTTCAGAATAGACTGAAAATGAGTGGAAATTATGGTTTTTGAGGTTAATAATACTTTGGGATCAAAATGACCCCCAAATTCTATGATTTAAGCTGTTTTTTAGTGTTTTTTGAAAAAAACACCCGAATCCAAAACACACCCGAATCCGAAAAAAAAAATTCGGTGAGGTTTTGCCAAAACGCGGTCGAACCCAAAACACGGCCGCGGAACCGAACCCAAAACCAAAACACAAAACCCGAAAAATTTCAAGTGCACATCTCTAGAGGGGTCAGTAATGCAGTGATGGTTATAGAAATGTCAGTGATGTAGTGTAGGGTATAGAGGGGTCAGTTATGTAGTGTGGGGTAAAGAGGGGTCAGTAAAGATACTAAGCTGAAGTACTTAGAACACTTCTTGAATTAAGACACAACCTGCAAGAAAAAGTATGCAATATGGGTGAAAAGGCAAATGTCAGAGGTCTGATACAAGTGACCAGCTCCACACCTTGCACCACATAGCGTTAAGTTAAACTGGGATATGTTCTTTTTTGGTGTGTGTGTGTGTGTGTGTGTGTGTGTGTGTGTGTGTGTGTGTGTGTGGGGGGGGGGGGGGGGGTGCCAAAGGAAATTTTTGCCATTGGCTCCTTTGGTCTAGAACCAGCCCTGATCACAAAATATTTTTGTCTGAGCAGACTGGACACTGATCAGCGTTGGCTCATTCTCAGCCCCCCGCCCAGCCTCTGCTGCCAACAGACTGCTATTAGCTAGTTAACCTTCTGCCTTCCCTATCTATGACACAGACTGCTGCTAATGCTACCAGAATGTTCCCAGTGGCTTCACACCAACAGTGAATCCCAGCCGATGATGTAGGGCAGCGTGTGGGGGAGGGGGTCAGTTGCTGTGGCTCCAACATGGTAACCGCCAATGGACTGCAATGCTTTATCGAAAGGGGGGGCGCCAGTCCCTTACTTTGCCAGGGGCGCTTGGACCCCTAGCTACACCTCTGTTGACCCTAACCGATACCCCTAAACTAACCTTAATTTCTGCAGTAAAAATCCATGTTTCTATGTATATAGGGGGTCATTCCGAGTTGATCGCTTGCTGCCGTTGTTCGCTGCATAGCAATCAGTTGAAAAAAAATGGCTAATCTGTGCATGCGCATGCTCCGTAATGTGCATGCACATCGTACGGGTACAAAGTCCATTGTGGTTTTGCACTAGTTCTAGCGATTATTCCAATCACAGAACAGGCCACAAGGAGATTGACAGAAAGAGGGCGTTTCTGGGTGTCAACTGACCGTTTTCAGGGAGTGCTTGGAAAAATGCAGGCGTGGCAGAAGAAATGCAGACGTGGCTGGGCATTCGCTGGATGGGTGTGTGACATCAAAAGCCGTCCCTCGGTTGTTAGAATCAACGCACACGAAGTGTAACTACAGTGCTGGTCTTATTTTGAAACGATTTTGCAGGCGCTCTGCTACTCAAGTATTCGCACTTCTCCAAAGTGAATATACACTCTCCAGTGGGCAGCGACAATGCGTTTGCATGGCTGCTAAAAACTGCTAGCGAGCAATCAACTCAGAATGACCCCCATAGTGTATTGCAAGAAAATATATGTAAATCCAATGGTACCGTAAGTGCGGTATATACTCGCACTTCTTTGCGGGGTGAGAACATCTCCCCTAAGTGAAGTCTGCCCTATGAATAGAGTTTGTGTGATCCCTGTGCAGCAGTCACAGAAAGGGTTCATCTCTGCAGTTTGTCACTCAAATTACATTGCTGCATTTTTTCTAGAAGTGGATCTGAGAGCTGTTACCCGCAGACCAGCTACAATAATTATCCTGGGTACTCACTAGACCAGTGGTTCTCAAACTGCACCCTGGGGTGCCTCAGGACACTTGCAGGGGTGCCTTGGATTGGTGGTCCAGGACCAATTCAAAATATTTGTAGTTAGTGTTATAGGCAAAACCAGTGCTGTTGGCTGGCAATCATAACATATGTGCACAAGCAGAAGCAAATCCTGTCCCCTACCAAAGGGCCAGTGCTAGGGTGTTTGGCGCCTCCCTGCAAACTATTAATTTGGGCCCTCTCTCCAATACTTAATAAAGGGACAGTGCGAACCTTAAAAAAAGAAGGTGTGGTATCACAAGGAAGGGGCATGGCCACAGAATAGCACCCCAAATCAAAATACGCCACACAGTAGCACTATCTTATTGTCATTACACCGCATGTAATAATAATAATAATAATAATAATAATACCCACAGTCGCAGTGCCCTTTATACACATAACCACCATATCAGTGCAGCTTACACACATAATGCCAACAGTAGCAGTGCCCCTTCTACACATGCCCACGGTGGCAATCCTTTACATGGCAAATATCAACCTGGTTTTGCCATGTAAAGGATTGCCACTTTAAAAACAAACAATCAAACAAACAAAAAAAAAAAAACAACAGGAAAAAACACAAAATCTCTCACTTTCTGATTCTCACACCCTATTACATTCCTCCCTATATATTTAAATGTTTCTATTACTGTATGTTCCCTCTTCCCTTCTCCAAACTATACACATCAACATTTTTTAGTATTTCCAGGTAAGTTTTGTGATGTAGGCCATGCACAATTTTAGTTGCCCTAATGTATTTACAGCCTTCTGGAGATATGGCTTCTGGAACTGAACACAGGATTCTAAATGTGGCTGTACCAAGGACCTATACAGTGGCATTACAGGTTGAGTATCCCTTATCCAAAATGCTTGGGACCAGAGGAATTTTGGATATCGGATTTTTCTGTATTTTGGAATAATTGCATACCATAACGAGATATTATGGTGATGGGACCTAAATCTAAGCACAGAAGGCATTTATGTTTCATATACACCTTATACACACAGCCTGAAGGTCATTTTAGCCAATATTTTTTATAACTTTGTGCATTAAACAAAGTGTGTGTACATTCACAGAATTCATTTATGTTTCATATACACCTTATACACACAGTCTGAAGTTCATTTAATACAATATTTTTAATAACTTTGAGTATTAAACAAAGTTTGTGTACACTGAGCCATCAAAACACAAAGGTTTCACTATCTCAGTCTCACTCAAAAAAGTCCGTATTTCGGAATATTCCGTATTTCGGAATATTTGGATATGGGATACTCAACCTGTATTACTTTTTTCTGCTACTGGTTCTTTAACCTATGCAAACAAGCATCTGACTTGCCTTTCCTATTGCTTTGTTACATTGCTCACCTGAAATAGTAATACTTAGATAGCTTTCCTCTTGCCATTATAATGTCCTTAATATTATAGTTAGCCTTTGCATTTTTGAGACGTGTATGATTTTGCATTTTTTGGCATTAAATGTTGCCATGTTCTTGACCATTCCTCTAGTCCAGGGGCGGAACTGCCAGAGACAACGGAGTCAGTTGCCGCCGGGCTCCAGCCCTAAAGGGGCTTCCTCCATTGCCCCCCGGCTGTTACGTGCCCTTCCTACTAAATAGACAAAGGCGCTACCAGCAGGGTCTCGCAGTTTGTACATTCCATGCCGTAACACCCTTCTTTCCACCTTCACAATGAAGCTATTGGTACTTTGCAAAAAAAAAATTATTAGCATTGCAACTCAGCAGATCAATGCAGTGTGCAGCCACACACTCCATATATCTGCTCAGCCACAAAGCTGATTATTTCTTCACAAAGTACAAGGTGAGCTCCAAATAGAATTCTCTAGCTTAGATTATACCTTTCTATGCAAGGGTAAATAGCTCAATTGTTTGACTGCAATGCCACAGGAAATGGTTTGGATCCAAGACAGTGTGACTGAATAATAAAGAAACCTTAAGATGAGTTCATGAATGTTGTATAAGTATTAGTGAGAGAAGGGGTCAGGAGCATGCTAGGCTGCAAAAAATAAGGTAGGCTGCAAGTGAAAGTAATGATCTCCTATATATTTTCCCAGATCTGTCACTCTGTGTGGCTAACTCTGGGGGAAGTCACAGCAATGGGCGGAGACGGCATCTGCAGGACGATACACCAGTGCCAGCAGCAGACCGTAACAAAGTGACAGATCAGGGAGAATATATAGGAGGTAGGGAGGTGGCCATGGTACATGGCTGGCCAAGGGACACTAGCTCATGTACCCCTTTACCACTGAGGCTGGCCACCAAGGATGGACCTGTCACCAGTGCACATGCAATAACCTCTTCTGCTGCCCTCTTTGCAACTCAGACTGCCCAGTGCTCCCCTTCGCTAACAGTCCACAAAGTTTCCCCATCTCACGATCTGCCTCCTCACCCCCACTTTCATCTCTACAGCACACGCGCATATCATACAAGATCCCATCATGCGTACGTAGGTCTGAAATGCAAGAGGGAGGTTGGGGGGAGATTGGCATGCGCCAGCAACACCACACAGCTCACTGTGACCACAGTGGAGAGGCGCTGCAACAGGACAATACACCAACCTCGGAGCAAGGAACTGCGTCGGTCAGGAGGAGAACTATTTCAATAGCATAAAAAGGTTAATGCGTCCCACCCTATGGACACCAGACTCATCAAGTCACTGTTGCCAGAGTCTCATACAATGACTCTGAACCTCTAAGCACACTATTTGACTGTCCACACCCTGCTGTGCCTATTACCCATCTCCTCCACCACCCTCAACACTGACCCACACATCATTCACCCACAGAGATACAATAAAGGTAGTTTGGATAAATTAGCTAAATGAAATGGATTTAACCAATTTATCTAAATGACCATTTTTGGATGTTTTCCAGTGTTTGTGAGCAAATGGTCAATTGTCATTTGCTGCCACATATTAGCATAATTTTGTTTCAACTAGAAAAAAAAAATTTGACAGATAATCTAAGTGTGGATCCAGTTTAAAGGTCCGTATTCACGGCCCGATTTTGGGGAGAGATGTGTGCTGAGCAAACTGCTCAGCACACATCTCTGCCCCCGCTCAGCACAGCGTGATGTGTGCTGAGCGTACGGGGGGTGGGGGGGGGCGCTCATTTCACCCCCTGTGTAGGGCATTCTGTGTGTATCCAGTTTAACAGGTGTGAGCATCATACAACTACTGACTTGCGAGTAACTATACAGCAGCTCCATACCTTGTGACTTGAAGAAACACCAGTTAACCCCGGGAATGCTGCAGTCAAAGCAACAATTCCTCTTCTTACATTCCGCTGCACTTATTGTGGGGTAGCCGCAATCCCTTCTGCTGTACGGTTCCACATTACATTGTTTCTTGTCACTTCCTGTTGATGCAGTAAGGAAACATCCAGGAATTACAGCAGCTTAGTTTTTTTTTTAACTGGGGCAATTTAGCTAGATCACAGGGCAATTTAGCTCCTTTGGTCCTTTTTTAGGACCAGTTAATCAGACAGTTGAGCAAACTGAAAAACAGCTAACAGGAAATTTCCACTTAAATGGTATTTTCTAATCTTATCTGACCATGACTAAGAATAAAGGATACACAAGATAAACTCTTAGAGCCATGGACCTTATCCATGTTTAAGCTCCATCAAATCTGTAATCAATAGCACTACATGCTCCCACTTTACCACTGTACTATATACTCTACCTGTGTTTTTAAGGTAAAAACACCATTTAACCCCAGTGACACTTGAATTAAAGCAGCAGCCTCTGGAATAGCATTCCTTAGCATTAATCCCAGGAAATCTGCAATCTTCACGCTCTTTGATAGCCATGCTACATTGCTGTTTACTTGGATGGAGCAGAGAGCACAACATCAGGACATAGGAAATATTACAATGCATGATAAGAAAGGTGTGAGCTCTACAGCAAGGCCTCTAACCCTTTGCCAGTGCCAAATACATAGGGCTTAACTCAGATCTGATCACAGCAGCAAATTTATTAGCTAAAACCATGTACACTGCAGGGGGGGGGGGGGTGTATAATATTTGCAGAGAGAGTTAGATTTTGGTGCGGTGTGTTCAAACTGAAATCTAAATTGCAGTGTAAAAACAAAACAGCCAGTATTTACCCTGCACACAAACAATATAACCCACCTAAATCTCTCTGCAAATGTTATATCTGCCCCCCCCCCCAACCCTGCAGTGCACATGGTTTTGCCCACTAGCTAACAAATTTGCTGCATCTGGGAATTACAGCAGCTTAATATTTCTTTTTACAGAAGGTTCAGCAAATTAAATTATTTAGTGAAATACTGTAATCATAACAGTTACAGGGATATTGTAGGTAGATTTATTGTCAGTGGATAAATGTAAAAATTAAACCCTTAGGCATAGTTCCAAAATGCTGTCATTGCAATCCAGATTTTAAGGATATCATGCTTGAGCACAGGTGACTTAATTAGAACTTCGGTCAATGTGAATTAACCATTGGACTCAACCATGGTTATCCTTAAAACCCAGGGGTCTATTTAAGATCGATCTTAATCGATGTTGGGCTTCCAGGTTGAAAAAAGAACACACATTTACTAACATTTTAAAATTTATATAAAAAATCATCTGTTCGTAAATGCAGTGCACATGGTTTTGCCCAACTGCTAACAAAAATCCTGCTGCGATCAACTCAGAATTACCCCCCATGGCCCTCATTCCGAGTTGTTCGCTCGCAAGCTGCTTTTAGCAGCATTGCACACGCTAAGCTGCCGCCTACTGGGAGTGAATCTTAGCATCTTAAAATTGCGAACGAAAGATTTGCAATATTGCGATAAGACATCTCTGTGCAGTTTCTGAGTAGCTCGAGACTTACTCTGCCAGTGCGATCAGTTCAGTGCTTGTCGTTCCTGGTTTGACGTCACAAACACACCCAGCGTTCGCCCAGACACTCCTCCGTTTCTCCAGCCACTCCCGCGTTTTTCCCAGAAACGGTAGCATTTTTTCCCACACGCCCCTAAAACGGCCTGTTTCCGCCCAGAAACACCCACTTCCTGTCAATCACATTATGATCACCAGAACGATGAAAAAACCGTGAGTAATATTCCTAACTGCATAGCAAATTTACTTGGCGCAGTCGCAGTGTGAACATTGCGCATGCGCATTAAGCGGAAAATCGCTGCGATGCGAAGAAAATTACAGAGCGAACAACTCGGAATGACCACCTATGTGCACTGCAGGGAAGGCAGATTTAACATGTGCAGAGAGAGTTAGATTTGGGTGTGGTGTGTTCAATCTGCAATCTAATTTGCAGTGTAAAAATAAAGCAGTCAGTATTTACCCTGCACAGAAACAAAATAACTCACCCAAATCTAACTCTTTCTGCACATGTTATATCTGCCTCCCCTGCAGTACACATGGCTTTGCCCAACTGCTAACAAAATTCCTGCTGCGATCAACTTGGAATTACCCCCATCGATTGATGTTTTCACACTGCTCGTGTATATAAGACATAGGGCCTAATTCAGTTTGGATCGTAATACGCGTTCCAACCGCAAAAACTATGAAGAGGATGGGGGCATATACGCAGGGTCCATCCTGTGCGTGTGCCTACATTTTCTCCGGGTGCCCCGCAGAAAATGCGAATGCCTCTGCCTGTCAATCAGTAGAGGGCGTACCTTCGCAGGTATATCGCGATCATGAGCCATGTCTCCCATTTTTGTCATTATAGGTGCTCTGTGAGCTGCTGGCCATGCCCCAGCCCCTCTGTCTCCCGTGAATAGAGATTGAGGCTTATTCAGACCAGATCGCTTCAATTTATTTTCACCCAGCGGGCAATCTGGTTTGCACTGCACATGCGTATGCGCCACAATGCGTAAGTGCGACGGTCCGGAGATCACAAGAAGATTGACAAGAAGAGGGTGTTTGTGTGGGTGGCAACTGAATGTTTCTAGGGAGTGTCCGGAAAAACACTGGAGGGACCCGGCGTTTTGTGGGAGGATTTGTGACGTCACCTCAATGGCTGAGTAAGTGCTGAGCTGTGCAGCTCTTGTGCACATGTGATCACACACCTGCACAGCAAATTTTCCCTTCCGCTGTAGGCGACAACTACCTGATTACAGGGATGCAAAAAACACACCCTAGCGATCAGGTCTGAATTACCCACAATGTGCATATTTGCAGAGCAACAAGCTACAGGGAGCCTTCCACCCCCCCCCCCTTCCCCATGGGAAGGGGGGGGGGGGGGGTTGTTTGGGTTAGCTGGACATTCCCCAAAAAAGTGACTGTCCTGCAAAAATTGGGATAGTTGGGAGGTATGTTCAAATACATTTATTGTTTTGCATGCAGGGTAAATACTGGCTTCTTTGACATTTAGCCACAAATGCTGCACAGCTGAATTACAGTATTACACTGCAATTAACAGTTATGCTAGGACATTCCCCCTCCCAAATCTACCTCTCTCTGCATGTTACATCTGTCCCACAGTGGCGTGCGGTGAGGTCAGTGGCTAGTGAGGCACTACAGCCATAATGTCCGCCGAATCCTGCCGATGACCCTTAGCCAATGCCCGCTACTGCCTCTGAGCCGATACCCGCTGCCACCGCCAATGGCTTACAAACTCGCCCACAATCAACTGACCCAGCCCTCCACCACTAATTTCTATCTCAGTCCGATGCCGCCAATGCCCGCTGCCTGCCTGCTCATTGTTCTCGTTATATATTATAAATTTTTAAAGAAAAAAAAAATGAGTGTTTGGGACTGGGAAGGGTGAGGGAGGAGGACATGAATGCAATTTTGTTGTCCAGGGCTTCCATTAACTTAAAGGAGAAGGGTCTGAATGGGTTAAAAAAAATGCGTGAGGTCCCCCCTCCTTAGTATAACCAGCCTCGGGCTCTTTGAGCCGGTCCTGGTTATTTAAATACTGGGGGAAAAATTGGACAGGGGTTCCCCGTATTTAGACAACCAGCACCGGGCTCTTAGACCGGTCCAGTTTCCAAAAATACGTGGGACAATAGATGTAGGGGTCCCCCATATTTTTAAAACCAGCACCGGGCTCCACTAGCCAGAGAGATAATGCCACAGCCGGGGGACACTTTTATGTAGGTCCCTGCGGCCCTGGCATTACCCCTCCAACTAGTCACCCCTGGCCGGGGTTCCCTGGAGGAGTGGGGACCCCTTAAATCAAGAGGTTCCTCCCCTCGAGGCACCCAAGGGCCAGGGGTGAAGCCCGAGGCTGTCCCCAGCACCCCTGGGTGGTGGGTGTCGGGCTGATAGCCATGTGTGTAAAAAAAGAATATTGTTTTTTCGTTGTGGAACTACAAGGCCCAGCAAGCCTCCCCCGCTTGCTGGTACTTGGAGAACCTCAAGTACCAGCAGGCGGGGAAATAACGGGCTTGCTGGTACCTGTAGTTCTACAACAACAACAAATACCCAAATAAAAACACAAACACACACAGCGTGACAGTAAAATTATTGAGACAGGCTGTAGCATGTGGGTGCATGTAACCCTATAAAAGTGATGGATTGGGTGACTATTACAATACCCACTGTTGCTGTCTGAAAAATGATGGATTTATAGATTGCTCTGCCGAGACATGTTTTTTTCTAAAATGCACCACAGGTATGGATGGATAGTATACTTGACGACACAGAGGTAGGTAGAGCAGTGGCCTACTGTACCATACTGCTATATATTATATTATTTATTATTATTATCCTTTATTTATATGGTGCCACAAGGGTTCCGCAGTGCCCAATTACAGAGTACATAAACAAATCATCAAACAGGAAAACAGCAACTTACAGTTGACGACAATATAGGACAAGTACAGGGTAAATAAACATAGCTACATCAGCAGATGACACTGGAATAAGTATCAGGTGGCAGAAGACTGCTGAATTTGGTGCAGCTGAAGATTATTAAAGTAAGAAAAGAGTAAGCACATGAGGGAAGAGGGCCCTGCTCGTGAGAGCTTACATTCTAAAAGGGAGGGGTAGACAGACAGGGGTGAGACAGATGGGGTACATAGAGAGCATGGAACAGAGGTTTAGGATGAGATTTGGCTGGGTTTGGTGAAGAAGTGGGTCTTGAGAGCCCGTTTGAAGTTTTGTAGAGAGGTGGAGAGTCTGAGGGGGAGAGGTAGGGAATTCCAGAGAAGTGGTGCAGCACGTGAAAAATCTTGGAGGTAGGAGTGGGAGGAAGTAATCCGTAGGCAGGAGAGTCGGTGTGCATTAGCAGAGCGAAGAGGACGGGTGGGAGTGTAAAGCGAGATAAGATCAGAGATGTAGATGGGAGAGGAGTGGGTGAGGGCTTTGTAAGCAAGTGTGAGAAGCTTGAAATGGATTCTGAAAGGGAAGGGGAGCCAGTGAAGGACTAGTAAGAGAGGAGAGGTGGACGTAGTGCGTTTGGTGAGGAAAATGAGCCGGGCAGCAGCATTGAGGATAGATTGGAGTGGAGAGAGGTATTTGTCAGGAATGCCAGTCAGGAAGAGATTACAGCAGTCCAGTCTGGAGATGACCAGTGAGTGGATAAGAGTCTTAGTAGCATCCTGGGTCAGAAAGGGTCTGATCCTGGAAATATTTTTTAGATGAAAACGGCAGGTTTGTGAGAAGTGCTGAATGTGTGGTTTGAAGGAGAGGGAGGAGTCAAGGATTACTCCAAGACAGCGCGCTTGGGGGGTAGAGGAGATAGTAGTGCCATCAATAGATAATGAGATTGTAGGAGGTGAGATTATGCGGGAGGGAGGGAAGATGATCAGCTCGGTCTTAGACATGTTAAGTTTAAGAAAGCGCTGGGACATCCAGGAAGAGATAGCAGAGAGACAGTTGGAGATACGAGTGAGGAGAGTAGGGGAGAGGTCTGGAGAGGAAAGATAGATTTGAGTGTCATCAGCATAGAGATGATATTGGAAACCAAAAGAACTAATGAGCTTACCTAGTGAGGACGTATAGAGAGAGAAGAGAAGAGGACCAAGGACAGAACCTTGGGGTACCCCTACAGTTAGTGGAAGTGAGGGGGAGGTGGAGTCATGAGAGGATACAGAGAATGAATGGTCAGAAAGGTAGGACGACAACCAAGAGAGGGCAGTGTTACGCAGACCAATGGAGTGAAGGATTTGCAGTAGGAGAGGATGGTCCACAGTGTCAAAAGCAGCAGAGAGATCAAGTAGAATAAGTAGAGAGTAATGTCCCTTAGATTTAGCAGCATGGAGGTCATTGCATACTTTTGTAAGGGCAGTTTCAGTGGAGTGGAGAGGACGGAAGCCAGACTGGAATGGGTCAAGCAGTGAGTGTGAGGAAAGAAAGGAAGTAAGGCGGTTGTAGACAATACGCTCAAGGAGTTTGGAGGCAAAAGGGAGGAGAGAGATGGGTCGGTAGTTGGAGAGAGTGTTTGGATCAAGGGTAGGTTTTTTAAGAATAGGAGAGATGAGAGCGTGCTTGAAGGCAGAGGGGACAGTGCCTGATGAGAGGGAGAGATTGAGAAGGTGGGAAAGATGGGAACAAGCAGAAGAAGAGAGGTGGCAAAGGAGGCGGGAGGGGATAGGGTCAAGTGGGGAGGTGGTGAGGGGACAGGAACGAATGAGGGCCATGACTTCCTCTCCAGATGCATGGGAGAAAGATGACAGAGTTGGTGCGAGGGATGGGGAGGGTTGGTAAGGGATGGGAGAAGGCTGGTTACTGATAGTCTGGTGTGATGTGATGTCCTGACGTATGGAGTCAATTTTGGATGTGAAGTAAGTGGCAAAGTCAAGAGCAGAGAGTGAGGAAGGGAGACGAGGTGGAGGTGGGCAGAGGAGTGAGTTGAGAGTGGCAAAGAGGCGCCGGGGGTTGGAAGACTGGGAGGAGATGAGGTTCTTGAAGTATGACTGTTTAGCAAGAGAAAGGGCAGCACTGAAGGATGAGAGCATAAGTTTGAAATGGAGGAAGTCTGCCTTAGAGCGTGATTTCCTCCAGTGTCGCTCAGCAGTACATGAGCATTTTTGCAGATATCTGGTGCATTTGGTGTGCCAGGGTTGAGGTGTTAATTTGCAAGGGTGAATAGTGGTTGGTGGAGCAACAGAGTCAAGAGCAGAAGTAAGGGAAGCATTGTATGTGGAAGTGGCTTGTTCAGGGCATGAGAGAGAGAGAATAGGAGAGAGAAGTGAGTCAAACAGAGAGGAAAGGAATGTGGTGTCAATAGCTTCAATGTTACGCTTAGTGATGGTAGCCTTAGGAGGTAGAGATGGGGAAGTCGAGAGAGATAGGTTGAAGGAGAGCAGGTGGTGGTCAGAGAGGGGAAATGGGGAGTTGGAAAAATCAGAAATATCACAGCGGTGAGTGAAGACCAGATCCAGTGAGCTCCCATTCACATGGGAGGGTGAGGAGGTCCACTGGGAGAGACCAAGTGAAGAGGTGAGGTTAAGGAGTTTAGAGGCAGGGGATTGTGTGGGGATGTCAATAGGGATGTTGAAATCGCCTAGGATAATGGTGGGAATGTCAGAAGAGAGGAAGTGAGGAAGCCAGGAAGCAAAGTTGTCGATGAATTTGGAAGCAGTGCCAGGGGGGCGGTAAATGACAGCTACTCTAAGATTGACTGGTTGGAAGAGGCATATGGCGTGGACCTCAAATGTAGAGAATATAAGGGATGGTTCTGGTGGTATGAGTTGGTAGGAGTAACTAGAAGGTAAAAGGACCCCAACACCACCCCCATGGCGACCCCCAGGTCGGGGTGTGTGTGTGAATGTAAGGCCCCCAGCAGAGAGAGCAGCAGCAGAAGTAGTGTCAGAGGGCATAATCCAAGTTTCAGTAATGGCTAGTAGGTGTAGGGAATTGGAAATGAAAAGGTCATGAGTGGGGACCAGTTTGTTACAAACAGATCTGGCATTCCAGAGGGCACAGGATAGGGGGTATGAGTTTGTGGGAGAGATGTGAATTAGATTTTCAGGGTTGCTGTAGCGATGAGGTGGGATTAACTTTGAGGGCAGGGATGATGAGAGAGTAGTGATGGTACGGGTGCCTGAGCTAGGAGGGGAAACTGCAGGAGGTGGGCAGGGAGGGAGGTCAGTGTGATGTGGATGGGGGTGTGGGGAGGTGACAGGGAAGGGAGAGAGGGAGCAGGGCTGAGTTGTGGGGTAGCAGGACCATGGGGCAGAGGTGAATGAAAGTGGGGTAACAGGAAAGGTGGTGGAAGGAAACAGAGGGATGGAGGGGAGACAGAGGAGGGGAGAGAGGAGGAGGTGGAGGAGACTAGTGGGGAAGGATAAAGATACATTATTAGGTAGACACTGAGTGATGTGGGGAGTATAAGAAAACCTTGACATAGTGTTAAGTAGGTAAATAGGTTGAAGTAGTGGAAGTAGGAGAGGAGACTGTAAGGCAATCCGAGCAGAAGAATTGCAGAAATGCAGGTGAGAAAAGCAGTGTAGGCTCAAGGGGTGTAGATTTAGTATGAAATGAGTCAAAAGCGTAGATAAAGTGGGTGCAGAAATGTATTTGGAGTGTAAGAAATGAAAGGATTGTGAGAGGTTTAAGAAGCAATGGTAATTATGTTAGATGTTTTAAGTGTTTGCAGGTAAAATTGCATTGGTGCAGCTGTGCTTATAAAACAAAATTACAATAATACAGATACAGGCATTTGTAGGTGAAATGGATGGTTTATGAAATGTCCAAGTAAGGTAGTTCTGTGCTATGTAATCAGATGCAACAATCAGGAGGTGAGTGATCTGAGGAGTAAGTGACTCACATTTGTTATTAGTTCTTCAGTTTTCTTTGTTTTGTTAGATTGGTGTGCTTCTGTTTTCCTTCTTTTTCACTTCAATTGAACGCTGATTGAACACTGCTGTTATGTGTCAATTTTATCACGCTTTGATAAAAATGCACGCTTAGATCAATAAATGCACAGCCAAATGGCTTTGCACAGCCTACACCATTGGACTTAAGTAGAAGACTATTACAAGTGAAACCAATAATTGAAATCTGTAACCACACCCCACCCCCTCAAATGCCAGGCAATAAATTACCTTAAAAACAACAACCAGGCATTCCACAAAGATTAAACTGGGTCTATATCATTCAAAACTTTAAAAAAGTACTTCAAAATCACATACTATGCAATAATGTTTCAATTTGCATAACCCAGCAGAATTAGCTTTGCATATATAGATATAGTGCAGCAGAATGTATTGGTGGTTGTAGTCAATTGTAATTACCTGTAGGTGACAAGAAGAGAAGAAACGTCAATTCACAATCGATATCAGCTGAAGATAAATTAACGCTGATTGAACGCTGCTGTTATGTGTCAATTTTATCACGCTTTGATAAAAATGCACGCTTAGATCAATAAATGCACAGCTAAACGGCTTTGCACAGCCTACACCATTGGACTTAAGTAGAAGACTATTACAAGTGAAACCAATAATTGAAATCTGTAACCACACCCCACCCCCTCAAATGCCAGGCAATAAATTACCTTAAAAACAACAACCAGGCATTCCACAAAGATTAAACTGGGTCTATATCATTCAAAACTTTAAAAAAGTACTTCAAAATCACATACTATGCAATAATGTTTCAATTTGCATTACCCAGCAGAATTAGCTTTGCATATATAGATATAGTGCAGCAGAATATATTGGTGGTTGTAGTCAATTGTAATTACCTGTAGGTGACAAGAAGAGAAGAAACGTCAATTCACAATCGATATCAGCTGAAGATAAATTAACGCTGATTGAACGCTGCTGTTATGTGTCAATTTTATCACGCTTTGATAAAAATGCACGCTTGGATCAATAAATGCACAGCCAAACGGCTTTGCACAGCCTACACCATTGGACTTAAGTAGAAGACTATTACAAGTGAAACCAATAATTGAAATCTGTAACCACACCCCACCCCCTCAAATGCCAGGCAATAAATTACCTTAAAAACAACAACCAGGCATTCCACAAAGATTAAACTGGGTCTATATCATTCAAAACTTTAAAAAAGTACTTAAAAATCACATACTATGCAATATTGTTTCAATTTGCATTACCCAGCAGAATTAGCTTTGCATATATAGATATAGTGCAGCAGAATATATTGGTGGTTGTAGTCAATTGTAATTACTCAGCAGAATTAGCTTTTCATATATAGATATAGTGCAGCAGAATATATTGGTGGTTGTAGTCAATTGTAATTACCCAGCAGAATTAGCTTTGCAAATATAGATATAGTGCAGCAGAATATATTGGTGGTTGTAGTCAATTGTAATTACCCAGCAGAATTAGCTTTGCATATATATAGTGCAGCAGAATATATTGGTGGTTGTAGTAAATTGTAATTACCCAGCAGCAGCTCTACTGCACTCAACATCACCAGTGCTCACAATATATATAATGCTATATACTATGCCATAGTGGTGCTTACTATATAACACCTCCTACTGCGTTCCCCCTGGCAATGAGCATGACACCCAGAGAGTGAAACCCCTGGCAATGAGCATGACACCCAGCACGTGAAACTCTTGGCATTGAGCAGTTTTTGTAAAAGTAATTAGAAGCTTTACTGTAGGGCATAGTGTATCACAGATATTGTGGTGAGTGACATAATATGTTCCAAAGGGCATTAATGTGTGGGGCTTAACATGGTGGAAATTACTGTACTTTTTTCCCTGTGGTGGCCGAGGTCTGTTGGTGCAGGGTCAAGAACTGGGGTGTAAGGTAGTCTTTGCCTGCAAGGCTACGCTCATTTTATGGAGACCATACCCATACATTTAAGTGTGGCATATACCTGCGCTTGCTCGCGGGGTGAGAACATCTCCCTAATTGAATTCAGCGATATGAATAGAGGTTGTGCAGCAGCCACAGAAAGGGTTAATCTCTGCAGCTTGTCACTAAATTACATTGTTGCAATTTTAGCTGGGAGCTGCAATAATTACTCTAATACATAACACAGCCAACACTTCTATATTCACACAATATACTGCATGGTGAATATAGCAGTGGGTTGCAGAGAAAAAGAAATATGCTGGCAAAAAAATCCAATTGAGTGATTAAACAGCTCTTCATTTTCTGGCTTTATTTTTATGCTAACAAATTTGTTCTCTGAAAAGTGTCCACAAAGCCAAGTATCTGATTAACACCTTTGTAGGGATGGTTTTTCACCTATTACTAAATTAAACTTGCTTCATTGGAAAGGCAGCAAGATGCATCGTCATTTCAATATCTACTGAAATAATACAGGTTGACACCAGGAAACATTAACGCCACTGCATCCTTGCTGCTTTCTCATGTGGAAGTCTGTTTAATGTGAAAACAAGGTGATATCTAATTAGCACACAGGTAAGGAATTAAGAAAATCTTTATTTAAGGGTGAAGATGTTTCTCACAAAATCGTTACCCCAATGCATCATTGAAATTCAAGCTGGAAAGATGATTTTAATATATCACTTGTACATTTTGTATTGCTCTTCTGGTGACAATGTAGTTTGTTTTTGTCAATTACCATTTTAATAATAGGGTAAAGAAAATTAAGTGAATTTTTGAAAGAAAACAATACTGTCAATATACTATTAAACAAATTAAAATGGTAAAAGTTATTGTACTTTAAGTAAAAATAAAAGAGCTAAAATATCAATCCCAATTTTGGATTACTTTAATTAAAAAAAAATGCATATAGCAGAGGATAGTTTCAATCTGCCTACCTCTGGGTTATCGGCCCAGCATGCTTCCATTGCAGTACTCTGCTGCACATGTAAGTGCAAGAGATCCTGAAGCACTCACTCATCATGGGAAAGTACCAATGTGTTTCTTCGTTGGTTGATGGAAGAAACATCTTACAAAAACTCTCCAGATTATTGACTTTTTAAAGTTTTTCTAGGAAACGTTCTAGATGAATGCTTATTAGCCTTTGTCAGTATGTAATTTTTGCAAAGTGTCTCTGTGGCGCAATCGGTTAGTGTGTTCGGCTATTAACCAAAAGGTTGGTGGTTCAATCCCACCCAGGGATGTAATTGGCCTTGTGATCGGATTTTGGTGATATTTAAGTAGACAAGTCAAAATTTCAAACCCCCTGTTATGGTGTGGGTACCTGGCCTTCCCTGATGTAATCAGAGTTAGATTTGATTCAGTGATTTTATAAAAACAGCTAGGAAGCACAATTTAGCAGTAGGTTGCAGAGAAAAAAATATGCTGGCAGAAAAATCCAATTGAGTGATTAAACAGCTCTTCATTTTCTGGCTTTATTTTTATGCTAACAAATTTGTTCTCTGAAAAGTGTCCACAAAGCCAAGTCTCTGATTAACACCTTTGTAAGGATGGTTTTTCACCTATTACTAAATTAAACTTGCTTCATTGGAAAGGCAGCAAGATGCATCCTCATTTCAATGTCTACTGAAATAATACAGGTTGACACCAGGAAACATTAACGCCACTGCATCCTTGCTGCTTTCTCATGTGGAAGTCTGTTTAATGTGAAAACAAGGTGATATCTAATTAGCACACAGGTAAGGAATTAAGAAAATCTTTATTTAAGGGTAAAGATGTTTCTCACAAAATCGTTGCCCCAATGCATCATTGAAATTCAAGCTGGAAAGATGATTTTAATATATCACTTGTACATTTTGTATTGCTCTTCTGGTGACAATGTAGTTTGTTTTTGTCAATTACCATTTTAATAATAGGGTAAAGAAAATTAAGTGGATTTTTGAAAGAAAACAATACTGTCAATATACTATTAAAACAAATTAAAATGGTAAAAGTTATTGTACTTTAAGTAAAAATAAAAGAGCAAAAATATACATCCCAGTTTTGGATTACTTTAATTAACAAAAAAAATGCATATAGCAAAGGATAGTTTCAATCTGCCTACCTCTGGGTTATGGGCCCAGCATGCTTCCATTGCAGTACTCTGCTGCACATGTAAGTGCAAGAGATCCTGAAGCACTCACTCATCATGGGAAAGTACCAATGTGTTTCTTTGTTGGTTGATGGAAGAAACATCTTACAAAAACTCTCCAGATTATTGACTTTTTAAAGTTTTTCTAGGAAACGTTCTAGATGAATGCTTATTAGCCTTTGTCAGTATGTACTTTTTGCAAAGTGTCTCTGTGGCGCAATCGGTTAGTGTGTTCGGCTATTAACCAAAAGGTTGGTGGTTCAATCAGACCCAGGGATGTAATTGACCTTGTGATCGGATTTTGGTGATATTTAAGTAGACAAGTCAAAATTTCAAACCCCCTCTTATTGTGTAGGGTACCTAGCCTTCTCTGATGTAATCAGAGTTAGATTTGATTCAGTGATTTTATAAAAACAGCTAGGAAGCACAATTTAGCAGTGGGTTGCAGAGAAAAAGAAATATGCTGGCAAAAAAATCCAATTGAGTGATTAAACAGCTCTTCATTTCTGGCTTTATTTTTATGCTAACAAATTTGTTCTCTGAAAAGTGTCCACAAAGCCAAGTCTCTGATTAACACCTTTGTAGGGATGGTTTTTCACATATTACTAAATTAAACCTGCTTCATTGGAAAGGCAGCATCCTCATTTCAATGTCTACTGAAATAATACAAGTTGACACCAGGAAACATTAACGCCACTGCATCCTTGCTGCTTTCTCATGTGGAAGTCTGTTTAATGTGAAAACAAGGTGATATCTAATTAGCACACAAGTAAGGAATTAAGAAAATCTTTATTTAAGGGTGAAGATGTTTCTCACAAAATCGTTGCCCCAATGCATCATTGAAATTCAAGCTGGAAAGATGATTTTAATATATCACTTGTACATTTTGTATTGCTCTTCTGGTGACAATGTAGTTTGTTTTTGTCAATTACCATTTTAATAATAGGGTAAAGAAAATTAAGTGGATTTTTGAAAGAAAACAATACTGTCAATATACTATTAAAACAAATTAAAATGGTAAAAGTTATTGTACTTTAAGTAAAAATAAAAGAGGCAAAATATCAATCCCAGTTTTGGATTACTTTAATTAACAAAAAAAAATGCATATAGCAGAGGATAGTTTCAATCTGCCTACCTCTGGGTTATGGGCCCAGCATGCTTCCATTGCTGTACTCTGCTGCACATGTAAGTGCAAGAGATCCTGAAGCACTCACTCATCATGGGAAAGTACCAATGTGTTTCTTCGTTGGTTGATGGAAGAAACATCTTACAAAAACTCTCCAGATTATTGACTTTTTAAAGTTTTTCTAGGAAACGTTTTAGATGAATGCTTATTAGCCTTTGTCAGTATTTACTTCTGCAAAGTGTCTCTGTGGCGCAATCAGTTAGTGTGTACGGCTACTAACCAAAAGGTTGGTGGTTCAATCACACCCAGGGACGTAATTGACCTTGTGATCAGATTTTGGTGATCTTTAAGTAGACAAGTCAAAATTTCAAACCCCCTGTTATGGTGTAGGGTACCTGGCCTTCTCTGATGTAATCAGAGTTAGATTTGATTCAGTGATTTTATAAAAACAGCTAGGAAGCACAATTTAGCAGTGGGTTGCAGAGAAAAAGAAATATGCTGGCAAAAAAATTCAATTGAGTGATTAAACAGCTCTTCATTTTCTGGCTTTATTTTTATGCTAACAAATTTGTTCTCTGAAAAGTGTCCACAAAGCCAAGTCTCTGATTAACACCTTTGTAGGGATGGTTTTTCACCTATTACTAAATTAAACTTGCTTCATTGGAAAGGCAGCAAGATGCATCCTCATTTAAATGTCTACTGAAATAATACAGGTTGACACCAGGAAACATTAACGCCACTGCATCCTTGCTGCTTTCTCATGTGGAAGTCTGTTTAATGTGAAAACAAGGTGATATCTAATTAGCACACAGGTAAGGAATTAAGAAAATCTTTATTTAAGGGTGAAGATGTTTCTCACAAAATCGTTGCCCCAATGCATCATTGAAATTCAAGCTGGAAAGATGATTTTAATATATCACTTGTACATTTTGTATTGCTCTTCTGGTGACAATGTAGTTTGTTTTTGTCAATTACCATTTTAATAATAGGGTAAAGAAAATTAAGTGGATTTTTGAAAGAAAACAATACTGTCAATATACTATTAAAACAAATTAAAATGGTAAAAGTTATTGTACTTTAAGTAAAAATAAAAGAGCAAAAATATCAATCCCAGTTTTGGATTACTTTAATTAACAAAAAAAATGCATATAGCAAAGGATAGTTTCAATCTGCCTATCTCTGGGTTATGGGCCCAGCATGCTTCCATTGCAGTACTCTGCTGCACATGTAAGTGCAAGAGATCCTGAAGCACTCACTCATCATGGGAAAGTACCAATGTGTTTCTTCATTGGTTGATGGAAGAAACATCTTACAAAAACTCTCCAGATTATTGACTTTTTAAAGTTTTTCTAGGAAACGTTCTTGATGAATGCATATTAGCCTTTGTCAGTATGTACTTTTTGCAAAGTGTCTCTGTGGTGCAATTGGTTAGTGTGTAAGGCTATTAACCAAAAGATTGGTGGTTCAATCCCACCCAGGAACGTAATTGACCTTGTGATCAGATTTTGGTGATATTTAAGTAGACAAGTCAAAATTTCAAACCCCCCTCTTATTGTGTAGGGTACCTGGCCTTCTCTGATGTAATCAGAGTTAGATTTGATTCAGTGATTTTATAAAAAACAGCTAGGAAGCACAATTTAGCAGTGGGTTGCAGAGAAAAAAAATATGCTGGCAAAAAAAATCCAATTGAGTGATTAAACAGCTCTTCATTTTCTGGCTTTATTTTTATGCTAACAAATTTGTTCTCTGAAAAGTGTCCACAAAGCCAAGTCTCTGATTAACACCTTTGTAGGGATGGTTTTTCACCTATTACTAAATTAAACTTGCTTCATTGGAAAGGCAGCAAGATGCATCCTCATTTCAATGTCTACTGAAATAATACAAGTTGACACCAGGAAACATTAACGCCACTGCATCCTTGCTGCTTTCTCATGTGGAAGTCTGTTTAATGCGAAAACAAGGTGATATCTAATTAGCACACAGGTAAGGAATTAAGAAAATCTTTATTTAAGGGTGAAGATGTTTCTCACAAAATCGTTGCCCCAATGCATCATTGAAATTCAAGCTGGAAAGATGATTTTAATATATCACTTGTACATTTTGTATTGCTCTTCTGGTGACAATGTAGTTTGTTTTTGTCAATTACCATTTTAATAATAGGGTAAAGAAAATTAAGTGGATTTTTGAAAGAAAACAATACTGTCAATATACTATTAAAACAAATTAAAATGGTAAAAGTTATTGTACTTTAAGTAAAAATAAAAGAGCCAAAATATCAATCCCAGTTTTGGATTACTTTAATTAACAAAAAAAAAGCATATAGCAGAGGATAGTTTCAATCTGCCTACCTCTGGGTTATGGGCCCAGCATGCTTCCATTGCTGTACTCTGCTGCACATGTAAGTGCAAGAGATCCTGAAGCACTAACTCATCATGGGAAAGTACCAATGTGTTTCTTCGTTGGTTGATGGAAGAAACATCTTACAAAAACTCTCCAGATTATTGACTTTTTAAAGTTTTTCTAGGAAACGTTTTAGATGAATGCTTATTAGCCCTTGTCAGTACATACTTTTGCAATGTGTCTCTGTGGCGCAATCAGTTAGTGTGTACGGCTATTAACCAAAAGGTTGGTGGTTCAATCCCACCCTGGTACGTAATTGACCTTGTTATCAGATTTTGGTGATCTTTAAGTAGACAAGTCAAAATTTCAAACCCCCTGTTATGGTGTAGGGTACCTGGCCTTCTCTGATGTAATCAGAGTTAGATTTGATTCAGTGATTTTATAAAAACAGCTAGGAAGCACAATTTAGCAGTGGGTTGCAGAGAAAAAGAAATATGCTGGCAAAAAATTCCAATTGAGTGATTAAACAGCTCTTCATTTTCTGGCTTTATTTTTATGCTAACAAATTTGTTCTCTGAAAAGTGTCCACAAAGCAAAGTCTCTGATTAACACCTTTGTAGGGATGGTTTTTCACCTATTACTAAATTAAACTTGCTTCATTGGAAAGGCAGCAAGATGCATCCTCATTTCAATGTCTACTGAAATAATACAGGTTGACACCAGGAAACATTAACGCCACTGCATCCTTGCTGCTTTCTCATGTGGAAGTCTGTTTAATGTGAAAACAAGGTGATATCTAATTAGCACACAGGTAAGGAATTAAGAAAATCTTTATTTAAGGGTGAAGATGTTTCTCACAAAATCGTTGCCCCAATGCATCATTGAAATTCAAGATGGAAAGATGATTTTAATATATCACTTGTACATTTTGTATTGCTCTTCTGGTGACAATGTAGTTTGTTTTTGTCAATTACCATTTTAATAATAGGGTAAAGAAAATTAAGTGGATTTTTGAAAGAAAACAATACTGTCAATATACTATTAAAACAAATTAAAATGGTAAAAGTTATTGTACTTTAAGTAAAAATAAAAGAGCCAAAATATCAATCCCAGTTTTGGATTACTTTAATTAACAAAAAAAAATGCATATAGCAGAGGATAGTTTCAATCTGCCTACCTCTGGGTTATGGGCCCAGCATGCTTCCATTGCTGTACTCTGCTGCACATGTAAGTGCAAGAGATCCTGAAGCACTCACTCATCATGGGAAAGTACCAATGTGTTTCTTCGTTGGTTGATAGAAGAAACATCTTACAAAAACTCTCCAGATTATTGACTTTTTTAAGTTTTTCTAGGAAACGTTTTAGATGAATGCTTATTAGCATTTGTCAGTATGTACTTTTGCAAAGTGTCTCTGTGGCGCAATCAGTTAGTGTGTACGGCTATTAACCAAAAGGTTGGTGGTTCAATCCCACCCAGGGACGTAATTGACCTTGTTATCAGATTTTGGTGATCTTTAAGTAGACAAGTCAAATTTCATACCCCCTGTTATTGTGTAGGGTACCTGGCCTTCTCTGATGTAATCAGAGTTAGATTTGATTCAGTGATTTTATAAAAACATCTAGGAAGCACAATTTAGCAGTGGGTTGCAGAGAAAAAGAAATATGCTGGCAAAAAAATTCAATTGAGTGATTAAACAGCTCTTCATTTTCTGGCTTTATTTTTATGCTAACAAATTTGTTCTCTGAAAAGTGTCCACAAAGCCAAGTCTCTGATTAACACCTTTGTAGGGATGGTTTTTCACCTATTACTAAATTAAACTTGCTTCATTGGAAAGGCAGCAAGATGCATCCTCATTTAAATGTCTACTGAAATAATACAGGTTGACACCAGGAAACATTAACGCCACTGCATCCTTGCTGCTTTCTCATGTGGAAGTCTGTTTAATGTGAAAACAAGGTGATATCTAATTAGCACACAGGTAAGGAATTAAGAAAATCTTTATTTAAGGGTGAAGATGTTTCTCACAAAATCGTTGCCCCAATGCATCATTGAAATTCAAGCTGGAAAGATGATTTTAATATATCACTTGTACATTTTGTATTGCTCTTCTGGTGACAATGTAGTTTGTTTTTGTCAATTACCATTTTAATAATAGGGTAAAGAAAATTAAGTGGATTTTTGAAAGAAAACAATACTGTCAATATACTATTAAAACAAATTAAAATGGTAAAAGTTATTGTACTTTAAGTAAAAATAAAAGAGCAAAAATATCAATCCCAGTTTTGGATTACTTTAATTAACAAAAAAAATGCATATAGCAAAGGATAGTTTCAATCTGCCTATCTCTGGGTTATGGGCCCAGCATGCTTCCATTGCAGTACTCTGCTGCACATGTAAGTGCAAGAGATCCTGAAGCACTCACTCATCATGGGAAAGTACCAATGTGTTTCTTCATTGGTTGATGGAAGAAACATCTTACAAAAACTCTCCAGATTATTGACTTTTTAAAGTTTTTCTAGGAAACGTTCTTGATGAATGCATATTAGCCTTTGTCAGTATGTACTTTTTGCAAAGTGTCTCTGTGGTGCAATTGGTTAGTGTGTAAGGCTATTAACCAAAAGATTGGTGGTTCAATCCCACCCAGGAACGTAATTGACCTTGTGATCAGATTTTGGTGATATTTAAGTAGACAAGTCAAAATTTCAAACCCCCCTCTTATTGTGTAGGGTACCTGGCCTTCTCTGATGTAATCAGAGTTAGATTTGATTCAGTGATTTTATAAAAAACAGCTAGGAAGCACAATTTAGCAGTGGGTTGCAGAAAAAAAAAATATGCTGGCAAAAAAAATCCAATTGAGTGATTAAACAGCTCTTCATTTTCTGGCTTTATTTTTATGCTAACAAATTTGTTCTCTGAAAAGTGTCCACAAAGCCAAGTCTCTGATTAACACCTTTGTAGGGATGGTTTTTCACCTATTACTAAATTAAACTTGCTTCATTGGAAAGGCAGCAAGATGCATCCTCATTTCAATGTCTACTGAAATAATACAAGTTGACACCAGGAAACATTAACGCCACTGCATCCTTGCTGCTTTCTCATGTGGAAGTCTGTTTAATGCGAAAACAAGGTGATATCTAATTAGCACACAGGTAAGGAATTAAGAAAATCTTTATTTAAGGGTGAAGATGTTTCTCACAAAATCGTTGCCCCAATGCATCATTGAAATTCAAGCTGGAAAGATGATTTTAATATATCACTTGTACATTTTGTATTGCTCTTCTGGTGACAATGTAGTTTGTTTTTGTCAATTACCATTTTAATAATAGGGTAAAGAAATTTAAGTGGATTTTTGAAAGAAAACAATACTGTCAATATACTATTAAAACAAATTAAAATGGTAAAAGTTATTGTACTTTAAGTAAAAATAAAAGAGCCAAAATATCAATCCCAGTTTTGGATTACTTTAATTAAAAAAAAAAGCATACAGCAGAGGATAGTTTCAATCTGCCTACCTCTGGGTTATGAGCCCAGCATGCTTCCATTGCTGTACTCTGCTGCACATGTAAGTGCAAGAGATCCTGAAGCACTCACTCATCATGGGAAAGTACCAATGTGTTTCTTCGTTGGTTGATGGAAGAAACATCTTACAAAAACTCTCCAGATTATTGACTTTTTAAAGGTTTTCTAGGAAACGTTTTAGATGAATGCTTATTAGCCTTTGTCAGTATACACTTTCGTAAAGTGTCTCTGTGGCGCAATCAGTTAGTGTGTACGGCTATTAACCAAAAGGTTGGTGGTTCAATCCCACCCTGGTACGTAATTGACCTTGTTATCAGATTTTGGTGATCTTTAAGTAGACAAGTCAAAATTTCAAACCCCCTGTTATGGTGTAGGGTACCTGGCCTTCTCTGATGTAATCAGAGTTAGATTTGATTCAGTGATTTTATAAAAACAGCTAGGAAGCACAATTTAGCAGTGGGTTGCAGAGAAAAAGAAATATGCTGGCAAAAAATTCCAATTGAGTGATTAAACAGCTCTTCATTTTCTGGCTTTATTTTTATGCTAACAAATTTGTTCTCTGAAAAGTGTCCACAAAGCAAAGTCTCTGATTAACACCTTTGTAGGGATGGTTTTTCACCTATTACTAAATTAAACTTGCTTCATTGGAAAGGCAGCAAGATGCATCCTCATTTCAATGTCTACTGAAATAATACAGGTTGACACCAGGAAACATTAACGCCACTGCATCCTTGCTGCTTTCTCATGTGGAAGTCTGTTTAATGTGAAAACAAGGTGATATCTAATTAGCACACAGGTAAGGAATTAAGAAAATCTTTATTTAAGGGTGAAGATGTTTCTCACAAAATCGTTGCCCCAATGCATCATTGAAATTCAAGATGGAAAGATGATTTTAATATATCACTTGTACATTTTGTATTGCTCTTCTGGTGACAATGTAGTTTGTTTTTGTCAATTACCATTTTAATAATAGGGTAAAGAAAATTAAGTGGATTTTTGAAAGAAAACAATACTGTCAATATACTATTAAAACAAATTAAAATGGTAAAAGTTATTGTACTTTAAGTAAAAATAAAAGAGCCAAAATATCAATCCCAGTTTTGGATTACTTTAATTAACAAAAAAAAATGCATATAGCAGAGGATAGTTTCAATCTGCCTACCTCTGGGTTATGGGCCCAGCATGCTTCCATTGCTGTACTCTGCTGCACATGTAAGTGCAAGAGATCCTGAAGCACTCACTCATCATGGGAAAGTACCAATGTGTTTCTTCGTTGGTTGATAGAAGAAACATCTTACAAAAACTCTCCAGATTATTGACTTTTTTAAGTTTTTCTAGGAAACGTTTTAGATGAATGCTTATTAGCATTTGTCAGTATGTACTTTTGCAAAGTGTCTCTGTGGCGCAATCAGTTAGTGTGTACGGCTATTAACCAAAAGGTTGGTGGTTCAATCCCACCCAGGGACGTAATTGACCTTGTTATCAGATTTTGGTGATCTTTAAGTAGACAAGTCAAATTTCATACCCCCTGTTATTGTGTAGGGTACCTGGCCTTCTCTGATGTAATCAGAGTTAGATTTGATTCAGTGATTTTATAAAAACATCTAGGAAGCACAATTTAGCAGTGGGTTGCAGAGAAAAAGAAATATGCTGGCAAAAAAATTCAATTGAGTGATTAAACAGCTCTTCATTTTCTGGCTTTATTTTTATGCTAACAAATTTGTTCTCTGAAAAGTGTCCACAAAGCCAAGTCTCTGATTAACACCTTTGTAGGGATGGTTTTTCACCTATTACTAAATTAAACTTGCTTCATTGGAAAGGCAGCAAGATGCATCCTCATTTAAATGTCTACTGAAATAATACAGGTTGACACCAGGAAACATTAACGCCACTGCATCCTTGCTGCTTTCTCATGTGGAAGTCTGTTTAATGTGAAAACAAGGTGATATCTAATTAGCACACAGGTAAGGAATTAAGAAAATCTTTATTTAAGGGTGAAGATGTTTCTCACAAAATCGTTGCCCCAATGCATCATTGAAATTCAAGCTGGAAAGATGATTTTAATATATCACTTGTACATTTTGTATTGCTCTTCTGGTGACAATGTAGTTTGTTTTTGTCAATTACCATTTTAATAATAGGGTAAAGAAAATTAAGTGGATTTTTGAAAGAAAACAATACTGTCAATATACTATTAAAACAAATTAAAATGGTAAAAGTTATTGTACTTTAAGTAAAAATAAAAGAGCAAAAATATCAATCCCAGTTTTGGATTACTTTAATTAACAAAAAAAATGCATATAGCAAAGGATAGTTTCAATCTGCCTATCTCTGGGTTATGGGCCCAGCATGCTTCCATTGCAGTACTCTGCTGCACATGTAAGTGCAAGAGATCCTGAAGCACTCACTCATCATGGGAAAGTACCAATGTGTTTCTTCATTGGTTGATGGAAGAAACATCTTACAAAAACTCTCCAGATTATTGACTTTTTAAAGTTTTTCTAGGAAACGTTCTTGATGAATGCATATTAGCCTTTGTCAGTATGTACTTTTTGCAAAGTGTCTCTGTGGTGCAATTGGTTAGTGTGTAAGGCTATTAACCAAAAGATTGGTGGTTCAATCCCACCCAGGAACGTAATTGACCTTGTGATCAGATTTTGGTGATATTTAAGTAGACAAGTCAAAATTTCAAACCCCCCTCTTATTGTGTAGGGTACCTGGCCTTCTCTGATGTAATCAGAGTTAGATTTGATTCAGTGATTTTATAAAAAACAGCTAGGAAGCACAATTTAGCAGTGGGTTGCAGAAAAAAAAAATATGCTGGCAAAAAAAATCCAATTGAGTGATTAAACAGCTCTTCATTTTCTGGCTTTATTTTTATGCTAACAAATTTGTTCTCTGAAAAGTGTCCACAAAGCCAAGTCTCTGATTAACACCTTTGTAGGGATGGTTTTTCACCTATTACTAAATTAAACTTGCTTCATTGGAAAGGCAGCAAGATGCATCCTCATTTCAATGTCTACTGAAATAATACAAGTTGACACCAGGAAACATTAACGCCACTGCATCCTTGCTGCTTTCTCATGTGGAAGTCTGTTTAATGCGAAAACAAGGTGATATCTAATTAGCACACAGGTAAGGAATTAAGAAAATCTTTATTTAAGGGTGAAGATGTTTCTCACAAAATCGTTGCCCCAATGCATCATTGAAATTCAAGCTGGAAAGATGATTTTAATATATCACTTGTACATTTTGTATTGCTCTTCTGGTGACAATGTAGTTTGTTTTTGTCAATTACCATTTTAATAATAGGGTAAAGAAATTTAAGTGGATTTTTGAAAGAAAACAATACTGTCAATATACTATTAAAACAAATTAAAATGGTAAAAGTTATTGTACTTTAAGTAAAAATAAAAGAGCCAAAATATCAATCCCAGTTTTGGATTACTTTAATTAAAAAAAAAAGCATACAGCAGAGGATAGTTTCAATCTGCCTACCTCTGGGTTATGAGCCCAGCATGCTTCCATTGCTGTACTCTGCTGCACATGTAAGTGCAAGAGATCCTGAAGCACTCACTCATCATGGGAAAGTACCAATGTGTTTCTTCGTTGGTTGATGGAAGAAACATCTTACAAAAACTCTCCAGATTATTGACTTTTTAAAGGTTTTCTAGGAAACGTTTTAGATGAATGCTTATTAGCCTTTGTCAGTATACACTTTCGTAAAGTGTCTCTGTGGCGCAATCAGTTAGTGTGTACGGCTGTTAACTAAAAGGTTGGTGGTTCAATCCCACCCAGGGACGTAATTGACCTTGTTATCAGATTTTGGTGATCTTTAAGTAGACAAGTCAAAATTTTAAACCCCATCTTATAGTGTAGGGTACCTGGCCTTCTCTGATGTAATCAGAGTTAGATTTGATTCATTGATTTTATAAAAACAGCTAGGATGCACAATTTAGCAGTGGTTTGCAGAGAAAAAAAATATGCTGGCAGAAAAATCCAATTGAGTGATTAAACAGCTCTTCATTTTCTGGCTTTATTTTTATGCTAACAAATTTGTTCTCTGAAAAGTGTCCACAAAGCCAAGTCTCTGATTAACACCTTTGTAAGGATGGTTTTTCACCTATTACTAAATTAAACTTGCTTCATTGGAAAGGCAGCAAGATGCATCCTCATTTCAATGTCTACTGAAATAATACAAGTTGACACCAGGAAACATTAACGCCACTGCATCCTTGCTGCTTTCTCATGTGGAAGTCTGTTTAATGCGAAAACAAGGTGATATCTAATTATCACACAGGTAAGGAATTAAGAAAATCTTTATTTAAGGGTGAAGATGTTTCTCACAAAATCGTTGCCCCAATGCATCATTGAAATTCAAGCTGGAAAGATGATTTTAATATATCACTTGTACATTTTGTATTGCTCTTCTGGTGACAATGTAGTTTGTTTTTGTCAATTACCATTTTAATAATAGGGTAAAGAAAATTAAGTGGATTTTTGAAAGAAAACAATACTGTCAATATACTATTAAAACAAATTAAAATGGTAAAAGTTATTGTACTTTAAGTAAAAATAAAAGAGCCAAAATATCAATCCCAGTTTTGGATTACTTTAATTAACAAAAAAAAGCATATAGCAGAGGATAGTTTCAATCTGCCTACCTCTGGGTTATGGGCCCAGCATGCTTCCATTGCTGTACTCTGCTGCACATGTAAGTGCAAGAGATCCTGAAGCACTCACTCATCATGGGAAAGTACCAATGTGTTTCTTCGTTGGTTGATGGAAGAAACATCTTACAAAAACTCTCCAGATTATTGACTTTTTAAAGTTTTTCTAGGAAACGTTTTAGATGAATGCTTATTAGCCCTTGTCAGTACATACTTTTGCAATGTGTCTCTGTGGCGCAATCAGTTAGTGTGTACGGCTATTAACCAAAAGGTTGGTGGTTCAATCCCACCCAGGTACGTAATTGACCTTGTTATCAGATTTTGGTGATCTTTAAGTAGACAAGTCAAAATTTCAAACCCCCTGTTATGGTGTAGGGTACCTGGCCTTCTCTGATGTAATCAGAGTTAGATTTGATTCAGTGATTTTATAAAAACAGCTAGGAAGCACAATTTAGCAGTGGGTTGCAGAGAAAAAGAAATATGCTGGCAAAAAAATCCAATTGAGTGATTAAACAGCTCTTCATTTTCTGGCTTTATTTTTATGCTAACAAATTTGTTCTCTGAAAAGTGTCCACAAAGCAAAGTCTCTGATTAACACCTTTGTAGGGATGGTTTTTCACCTATTACTAAATTAAACTTGCTTCATTGGAAAGGCAGCAAGATGCATCCTCATTTCAATGTCTACTGAAATAATACAGGTTGACACCAGGAAACATTAACGCCACTGCATCCTTGCTGCTTTCTCATGTGGAAGTCTGTTTAATGTGAAAACAAGGTGATATCTAATTAGCACACAGGTAAAGAATTAAGAAAATCTTTATTTAAGGGTGAAGATGTTTCTCACAAAATCGTTGCCCCAATGCATCATTGAAATTCAAGCTGGAAAGATGATTTTAATATATCACTTGTACATTTTGTATTGCTCTTCTGGTGACAATGTAGTTTGTTTTTGTCAATCACCATTTTAATAATAGGGTAAAGAAAATGAAGTGGATTTTTGAAAGAAAACAATACTGTCAATATACTATTAAAACAAATTAAAATGGTAAAAGTTATTGTACTTTAAGTAAAAATAAAAGCCAAAATATCAATCCCAGTTTTGGATTACTTTAATTAACAAAAAAAAATGCATATAGCAGAGGATAGTTTCAATCTGCCTACCTCTGGGTTATGGGCCCAGCATGCTTCCATTGCTGTACTCTGCTGCACATGTAAGTGCAAGAGATCCTGAAGCACTCACTCATCATGGGAAAGTACCAATGTGTTTCTTCGTTGGTTGATAGAAGAAACATCTTACAAAAACTCTCCAGATTATTGACTTTTTTAAGTTTTTCTAGGAAACGTTTTAGATGAATGCTTATTAGCATTTGTCAGTATGTACTTTTGCAAAGTGTCTCTGTGGCGCAATCAGTTAGTGTGTACGGCTATTAACCAAAAGGTTGGTGGTTCAATCCCACCCAGGGATGTAATTGACCTTGTTATCAGATTTTGGTGATCTTTAAGTAGACAAGTCAAATTTCATACCCCCTGTTATTGTGTAGGGTACCTGGCCTTCTCTGATGTGATCAGAGTTAGATTTGATTCAGTGATTTTATAAAAACATCTAGGAAGCACAATTTAGCAGTGGGTTGCAGAGAAAAAGAAATATGCTGGCAAAAAAATCAAATTGCGTGATTAAACAGCTCTTCATTTTCTGGCTTTATTTTTATGCTAACAAATTTGTTCTCTGAAAAGTGTCCACAAAGCCAAGTCTCTGATTAACACCTTTGTAGGGATGGTTTTTCACCTATTACTAAATTAAACTTGCTTCATTGGAAAGGCAGCAAGATGCATCCTCATTTCAATGTCTACTGAAATAATACAGGTTGAAACCAGGAAACATTAACGCCACTGCATCCTTGCTGCTTTCTCATGTGGAAGTCTGTTTAATGTGAAAACAAGGTGATATCTAATTAGCACACAGGTAAGGAATTACGAAAATCTTTATTTAAGGGTGAAAATGTTTCTCACAAAATTGTTGCCCCAATGCATCATTGAAATTCAAGCTGGAAAGATGATTTTAATATATCACTTGTACATTTTGTATTTCTCTTCTGGTGACAATGTAGTTTTTTTTGTCAATTACCATTTTAATAATAGGGTAAAGAAAATTAAGTGGATTTTTGAAAGAAAACTATACTGTCAATATACTATTAAAACAAATTAAAATGGTAAAAGTTATTGTACTTTAAGTAAAAATAAAAGAGCAAAAATATCAATCCCAGTTTTGATTACTTAAATTAACAAAAAAAAATGCATATAGCAAAGGATAGTTTCAATCTGCCTACCTCTGGGTTATGGGTCCAGCATGCTTCCATTGCAGTACTCTGCTGCACATGTAAGTGCAAGAGATCCTGTAGCACTCACTCATCATGGGAAAGTACCAATGTGTTTATTCGTTGGTTGATGGAAGAAACATCTTACAAAAACTCTCCAGATTATTGATTTTTTAATGTTTTTCTAGGAAACGTTCTAGATGTATGCTTATTAGCCTTTGTCAGTATGTACTTTTTGCAAAGTGTCTCTGTGGCGCAATCGGTTAGTGTGTTCGCTATTAACCAAAAGGTTGGTGGTTCAATCCCACCCAGGGACGTAATTGACCTTGTGATCAGATTTTGGTGATATTTAAGTAGACAAGTCAAAATTTCAAACCCCCTCTTATTGTGTAGGGTACCTGGCCTTCTCTGATGTAATCAGAGTTAGATTTGATTCAGTGATTTTATAAAAACATCTAGGAAGCACAATTTAGCAGTGGGTTGCAGAGAAAAAAAATATGCTGGCAGAAAAATCCAATTGAGTGATTAAACAGCTCTTCATTTTCTGGCTTTATTTTTATGCTAACAAATTTGTTCTCTGAAAAGTGTCCACAAAGCCAAGTCTCTGATTAACACCTTTGTAAGGATGGTTTTTCACCTATTACTAAATTAAACTTGCTTCATTGGAAAGGCAGCAAGATGCATCCTCATTTCAATGTCTACTGAAATAATACAAGTTGACACCAGGAAACATTAACGCCACTGCATCCTTGCTGCTTTCTCATGTGGAAGTCTGTTTAATGTGAAAACAAGGTGATATCTAATTAGCACACAGGTAAGGAATTAAGAAAATCTTTATTTAAGGGTGAAGATGTTTCTCACAAAATTGTTGACCCAATGCATCATTGAAATTCAAGCTGGAAAGATGAATTTAATATATCACTTGTACATTTTGTATTGCTCTTCTGGTGACAATGTAGTTTGTTTTTGTCAATTACCATTTTATTAATAGGGTAAAGAAAATTAAGTGGATTTTTGAAAGAAAACAATACTGTCAATATACTATTAAAACAAATTAAAATGGTAAAAGTTATTGTACTTTAAGTAAAAATAAAAGAGACAAAATATCAATCCCAGTTTTGGATTACTTTAATTAACAAAAAAAAAATGCATATAGCAGAGGATAGTTTCAATCTGCCTACCTCTGGGTTATGGGCCCAGCATGCTTCCATTGCAGTACTCTGCTGCACATGTAAGTGCAAGAGATCCTGAAGCACTCACTCATCATGGGAAAGTACCAATGTGTTTCTTCGTTGGTTGATGGAAGAAACATCTTACAAAAACTCTCCAGATTATTGACTTTTTAAAGTTTTGCTAGGAAACGTTTTAGATGAATGCTTATTAGCCTTTGTCAGTATGGACTTTTGCAAAGTGTCTCTGTGGCGCAATCAGTTAGTATGTATGGCTATTAACCAAAAGGTTGGTGGTTCAATCCCACCCAGGGACCTAATTGACCTTGTTATCAGATTTTGGTGATCTTTAAGTAGACAAGTCAAAATTTCAAACCCCCTGTTATGGTGTAGGGTACCTGGCCTTCTCTGATGTAATCAGAGTTAGATTTGATTCAGTGATTTTATAAAAACAGCTAGGAAGCACAATTTAGCAGTGGGTTGCAGAGAAAACAAATATGCTGGCAGAAAAATCCAATTGAGTGATTAAACAGCTCTTTATTTTCTGGCTTTATTTTTATGCTAACAAATTTGTTCTCTGAAAAGTGTCCACAAAGCCAAGTCTCTGATTAACACCTTTGTAAGGATGGTTTTTCACCTATTACTAAATTAAACTTGCTTCATTGGAAAGGCAGCAAGATGCATCCTCATTTCAATGTCTACTGAAATAATACAGGTTGACACCAGGAAACATTAACGCCACTGCATCCTTGCTGCTTTCTCTTGTGGAAGTCTGTTTAATGTGAAAACAAGGTGATATCTAATTAGCACACAGGTAAGGAATTAAGAAAATCTTTATTTAAGGGTGAAGATGTTTCTCACAAAATCGTTGCCCCAATGCATCATTGAAATTCAAGCTGGAAAGATGATTTTAATATATCACTTGTACATTTTGTATTGCTCTTCTGGTGACAATGTAGTTTGTTTTTGTCAATTACCATTTTAATAATAGGGTAAAGAGAATTAAGTGGATTTTTGAAAGAAAACAATACTGTCAATATACTATTAAAACAAATTACAATGGTAAAAGTTATTGTACTTTAAGTAAAAATAAAAGAGCCAAAATATCAATCCCAGTTTTGGATTACTTTAATTAACAAACAAAAAAATGCATATAGCAGAGGATAGTTTCAATCTGCCTACCTCTGGGTTATGGGCCCAGCATGCTTCCATTGCAGTACTCTGCTGCACATGTAAGTGCAAGAGATCCTGAAGCACTCACTCATCATGGGAAAGTACCAATGTGTTTCTTCGTTGGTTGATGGAAGAAACATCTTACAAAAACTCTCCAGATTATTGACTTTTTTAAGTTTTTCTAGGAAACGTTTTAGATGAATGCTTATTAGCCTTTGTCAGTATGTACTTTTGCAAAGTGTCTCTGTGGCGTAATCAGTTAGTGTGTACGGCTATTAACCAAAAGGTTGGTGGTTCAATCCCACCCAGGGACGTAATTGACCTTGTTATCAGATTTTGGTGATCTTTAAGTAGACAAGTCAAATTTCATACCCCCTGTTATGGTTTAGGGTACCTGGCCTTCTCTGATGTAATCAGAGTTAGATTTGATTCAGAGATTTTATAAAAACATCTAGGAAGCACAATTTAGCAGTGGGTTGCAGAGAAAAAGAAATATGCTGGCAAAAAAATCAAATTGCGTGATTAAACAGCTCTTAATTTTCTTGCTTTATTTTTATGCTAACAAATTTGTTCTCTGAAAAGTGTCCACAAAGCCAAGTCTCTGATTAACACCTTTGTAGGGATGGTTTTTCACCGATTACTAAATTAAACTTGCTTCATTGGAAAGGCAGCAAGATGCATCCTCATTTCAATGTCTACTGAAATAATACAGGTTGACACCAGGAAACATTAACGCCACTGCATCCTTGCTGCTTTCTCATGTGGAAGTCTGTTTAATGTGAAAACAAGGTGATATCTAATTAGCACACAGGTAAGGAATTATGAAAATCTTTATTTAAGGGTGAAGATGTTTCTCACAAAATCGTTGCCCCAATGCATCATTGAAATTCAAGCTGGAAAGATGATTTTAATATATCACTTGTACATTTTGTATTGCTCTTCTGGTGACAATGTAGTTTGTTTTTGTCAATTACCATTTTAATAACAGGGTAAAGAAAATTAAGTGGATTTTTGAAAGAAAACTATACTGTCAATATACTATTAAAACAAATTAAAATGGTAAAAGTTATTGTACTTTAAGTAAAAATAAAAGAGCAAAAATATCAATCCCAGTTTTGATTACTTAAATTAACAAAAAAAATGCATATAGCAAAGGATAGTTTCAATCTGCCTACCTCTGGGTTATGGGTCCAGCATGCTTCCATTGCAGTACTCTGCTGCACATGTAAGTGCAAGAGATCCTGAAGCACTCACTCATCATGGGAAAGTACCAATGTGTTTCTTCGTTGGTTGATGGAAGAAACATCTTACAAAAACTCTCCAGATTATTGATTTTTTTATGTTTTTCTAGGAAACGTTCTAGATGTATGCCTATTAGCCTTTGTCAGTATGCACTTTTTGCAAAGTGTCTCTGTGGCGCAATCGGTTAGTGTGTTCGGCTATTAACCAAAAGGTTGGTGGTTCAATCCCACCCAGGGACGTAATTGACCTTGTTATCAGATTTTGGTGATATTTAAGTAGACAAGTCAAAATTTCAAACCCCCTGTTATGGTGTAGGGTACCTGGCCTTCTCTGATGTAATCAGAGTTAGATTTGATTCAGTGATTTTATAAAAACAGCTAGGAAGCACAATTTAGCAGTGGGTTGCAGAGAAAAAAAATATGCTGGCAGAAAAATCCAATTGAGTGATTAAACAGCTCTTCATTTTCTGGCTTTATTTTTATGCTAACAAATTTGTTCTCTGAAAAGTGTCCACAAAGCCAAGTCTCTGATTAACACCTTTGTAAGGATGGTTTTTCACCTATTACTAAATTAAACTTGCTTCATTGGAAAGGCAGCAAGATGCATCCTCATTTCAATGTCTACTGAAATAATACAGGTTGACACCAGGAAACATTAACGCCACTGCATCCTTGCTGCTTTCTCATGTGGAAGTCTGTTTAATGTGAAAACAAGGTGATATCTAATTAGCACACAGGTAAGGAATTACGAAAATCTTTATTTAAGGGTGAAGATGTTTCTCACAAAATTGTTGCCCCAATGCATCATTGAAATTCAAGCTGGAAAGATGATTTTAATATATCACTTGTACATTATGTATTGCTCTTCTGGTGACAATGTAGTTTGTTTTTGTCAATTACCATTTTAATAACAGGGTAAAGAAAATTAAGTGGATTTTTGAAAGAAAACTATACTGTCAATATACTATTAAAACAAATTAAAATGGTAAAAGTTATTGTACTTTAAGTAAAAATAAAAGAGCAAAAATATCAATCCCAGTTTTGATTACTTAAATTAACAAAAAAAATGCATATAGCAAAGGATAGTTTCAATCTGCCTACCTCTGGGTTATGGGTCCAGCATGCTTCCATTGCAGTACTCTGCTGCACATGTAAGTGCAAGAGATCCTGAAGCACTCACTCATCATGGGAAAGTACCAATGTGTTTCTTCGTTGGTTGATGGAAGAAACATCTTACAAAAACTCTCCAGATTATTGATTTTTTAATGTTTTTCTAGGAAACGTTCTAGATGTATGCTTATTAGCCTTTGTCAGTATTTACTTTTTGCAAAGTGTCTCTGTGGCGCAATCAGTTAGTATGTATGGCTATTAACCAAAAGGTTGGTGGTTCAATCCCACCCAGGGACCTAATTGACCTTGTTATCAGATTTTGGTGATCTTTAAGTAGACAAGTCAAAATTTCAAACCCCCTGTTATGGTGTAGGGTACCTGGCCTTCTCTGATGTAATCAGAGTTAGATTTGATTCAGTGATTTTATAAAAACAGCTAGGAAGCACAATTTAGCAGTGGGTTGCAGAGAAAACAAATATGCTGGCAGAAAAATCCAATTGAGTGATTAAACAGCTCTTTATTTTCTGGCTTTATTTTTATGCTAACAAATTTGTTCTCTGAAAAGTGTCCACAAAGCCAAGTCTCTGATTAACACCTTTGTAAGGATGGTTTTTCACCTATTACTAAATTAAACTTGCTTCATTGGAAAGGCAGCAAGATGCATCCTCATTTCAATGTCTACTGAAATAATACAGGTTGACACCAGGAAACATTAACGCCACTGCATCCTTGCTGCTTTCTCATGTGGAAGTCTGTTTAATGTGAAAACAAGGTGATATCTAATTAGCACACAGGTAAGGAATTAAGAAAATCTTTATTTAAGGGTGAAGATGTTTCTCACAAAATCGTTGCCCCAATGCATCATTGAAATTCAAGCTGGAAAGATGATTTTAATATATCACTTGTACATTTTGTATTGCTCTTCTGGTGACAATGTAGTTTGTTTTTGTCAATTACCATTTTAATAATAGGGTAAAGAGAATTAAGTGGATTTTTGAAAGAAAACAATACTGTCAATATACTATTAAAACAAATTACAATGGTAAAAGTTATTGTACTTTAAGTAAAAATAAAAGAGCCAAAATATCAATCCCAGTTTTGGATTACTTTAATTAACAAACAAAAAAATGCATATAGCAGAGGATAGTTTCAATCTGCCTACCTCTGGGTTATGGGCCCAGCATGCTTCCATTGCAGTACTCTGCTGCACATGTAAGTGCAAGAGATCCTGAAGCACTCACTCATCATGGGAAAGTACCAATGTGTTTCTTCGTTGGTTGATGGAAGAAACATCTTACAAAAACTCTCCAGATTATTGACTTTTTTAAGTTTTTCTAGGAAACGTTTTAGATGAATGCTTATTAGCCTTTGTCAGTATGTACTTTTGCAAAGTGTCTCTGTGGCGCAATCAGTTAGTGTGTACGGCTATTAACCAAAAGGTTGGTGGTTCAATCCCACCCAGGGACGTAATTGACCTTGTTATCAGATTTTGGTGATCTTTAAGTAGACAAGTCAAATTTCATACCCCCTGTTATGGTTTAGGGTACCTGGCCTTCTCTGATGTAATCAGAGTTAGATTTGATTCAGTGATTTTATAAAAACATCTAGGAAGCACAATTTAGCAGTGGGTTGCAGAGAAAAAGAAATATGCTGGCAAAAAAATCAAATTGCGTGATTAAACAGCTCTTAATTTTCTTGCTTTATTTTTATGCTAACAAATTTGTTCTCTGAAAAGTGTCCACAAAGCCAAGTCTCTGATTAACACCTTTGTAGGGATGGTTTTTCACCGATTACTAAATTAAACTTGCTTCATTGGAAAGGCAGCAAGATGCATCCTCATTTCAATGTCTACTGAAATAATACAGGTTGACACCAGGAAACATTAACGCCACTGCATCCTTGCTGCTTTCTCATGTGGAAGTCTGTTTAATGTGAAAACAAGGTGATATCTAATTAGCACACAGGTAAGGAATTACGAAAATCTTTATTTAAGGGTGAAGATGTTTCTCACAAAATCGTTGCCCCAAAGCATCATTGAAATTCAAGCTGGAAAGATGATTTTAATATATCACTTGTACATTTTGTATTGCTCTTCTGGTGACAATGTAGTTTGTTTTTGTCAATTACCATTTTAATAACAGGGTAAAGAAAATTAAGTGGATTTTTGAAAGAAAACTATACTGTCAATATACTATTAAAACAAATTAAAATGGTAAAAGTTATTGTACTTTAAGTAAAAATAAAAGAGCAAAAATATCAATCCCAGTTTTGATTACTTAAATTAACAAAAAAAATGCATATAGCAAAGGATAGTTTCAATCTGCCTACCTCTGGGTTATGGGTCCAGCATGCTTCCATTGCAGTACTCTGCTGCACATGTAAGTGCAAGAGATCCTGAAGCACTCACTCATCATGGGAAAGTACCAATGTGTTTCTTCGTTGGTTGATGGAAGAAACATCTTACAAAAACTCTCCAGATTATTGATTTTTTAATGTTTTTCTAGGAAACGTTCTAGATGTATGCCTATTAGCCTTTGTCAGTATGCACTTTTTGCAAAGTGTCTCTGTGGCGCAATCGGTTAGTGTGTTCGGCTATTAACCAAAAGGTTGGTGGTTCAATCCCACCCAGGGACGTAATTAAACTTGTGATCAGATTTTGGTGATATTTAAGTAGACAAGTCAAAATTTCAAACCCCCTGTTATGGTGTAGGGTACCTGGCCTTCTCTGATGTAATCAGAGTTAGATTTGATTCAGTGATTTTATAAAAACAGCTAGGAAGCACAATTTAGCAGTGGGTTGCAGAGAAAAAAAATATGCTGGCAGAAAAATCCAATTGAGTGATTAAACAGCTCTTTATTTTCTGGCTTTATTTTTATGCTAACAAATTTGTTCTCTGAAAAGTGTCCACAAAGCCAAGTCTCTGATTAACACCTTTGTAAGGATGGTTTTTCACCTATTACTAAATTAAACTTGCTTCATTGGAAAGGCAGCAAGATGCATCCTCATTTCAATGTCTACTGAAATAATACAGGTTGACACCAGGAAACATTAACGCCACTGCATCCTTGCTGCTTTCTCATGTGGAAGTCTGTTTAATGTGAAAACAAGGTGATATCTAATTAGCACACAGGTAAGGAATTACGAAAATCTTTATTTAAGGGTGAAGATGTTTCTCACAAAATTGTTGCCCCAATGCATCATTGAAATTCAAGCTGGAAAGATGATTTTAATATATCACTTGTACATTTTGTATTGCTCTTCTGGTGACAATGTAGTTTGTTTTTGTCAATTACCATTTTAATAACAGGGTAAAGAAAATTAAGTGGATTTTTGAAAGAAAACTATACTGTCAATATACTATTAAAACAAATTAAAATGGTAAAAGTTATTGTACTTTAAGTAAAAATAAAAGAGCAAAAATATCAATCCCAGTTTTGATTACTTAAATTAACAAAAAAAATGCATATAGCAAAGGATAGTTTCAATCTGCCTACCTCTGGGTTATGGGTCCAGCATGCTTCCATTGCAGTACTCTGCTGCACATGTAAGTGCAAGAGATCCTGAAGCACTCACTCATCATGGGAAAGTACCAATGTGTTTCTTCGTTGGTTGATGGAAGAAACATCTTACAAAAACTCTCCAGATTATTGATTTTTTAATGTTTTTCTAGGAAACGTTCTAGATGTATGCTTATTAGCCTTTGTCAGTATGTACTTTTTGCAAAGTGTCTCTGTGGCGCAATCGGTTAGTGTGTTCGGCTATTAACCAAAAGGTTGGTGGTTCAATCCCACCCAGGGACGTAATTGACCTTGTGATCAGATTTTGGTGATATTTAAGTAGACAAGTCAAAATTTCAAACCCCCTCTTATTGTGTAGGGTACCTGGCCTTCTCTGATGTAATCAGAGTTAGATTTGATTCAGTGATTTTATAAAAAACAGCTAGGAAGCACAATTTAGCAGTGGGTTGCAGAGAAAAAAAATATGCTGGCAGAAAAATCCAATTGAGTGATTAAACAGCTCTTCATTTTCTGGCTTTATTTTTATGCTAACAAATTTGTTCTCTGAAAAGTGTCCACAAAGCCAAGTCTCTGATTAACACCTTTGTAGGGATGGTTTTTCACCGATTACTAAATTAAACTTGCTTCATTGGAAAGGCAGCAAGATGCATCCTCATTTCAATGTCTACTGAAATAATACAGGTTGACACCAGGAAACATTAACGCCACTGCATCCTTGCTGCTTTCTCATGTGGAAGTCTGTTTAATGTGAAAACAAGGTGATATCTAATTAGCACACAGGTAAGGAATTAAGAAAATCTTTATTTAAGGGTGAAGATGTTTCTCACAAAATCGTTGCCCCAATGCATCATTGAAATTCAAGCTGGAAAGATGATTTTAATATATCACTTGTACATTTTGTATTGCTCTTCTGGTGACAATGTAGTTTGTTTTTGTCAATTACCATTTTAATAATAGGGTAAAGAGAATTAAGTGGATTTTTGAAAGAAAACAATACTGTCAATATACTATTAAAACAAATTACAATGGTAAAAGTTATTGTACTTTAAGTAAAAATAAAAGAGCCAAAATATCAATCCCAGTTTTGGATTACTTTAATTAACAAACAAAAAAATGCATATAGCAGAGGATAGTTTCAATCTGCCTACCTCTGGGTTATGGGCCCAGCATGCTTCCATTGCAGTACTCTGCTGCACATGTAAGTGCAAGAGATCCTGAAGCACTCACTCATCATGGGAAAGTACCAATGTGTTTCTTCGTTGGTTGATGGAAGAAACATCTTACAAAAACTCTCCAGATTATTGACTTTTTTAAGTTTTTCTAGGAAACGTTTTAGATGAATGCTTATTAGCCTTTGTCAGTATGTACTTTTGCAAAGTGTCTCTGTGGCGCAATCTGTTAGTGTGTACGGCTATTAACCTAAAGGTTGATGGTTCAATCCCACCCAGGGACGTAATTGACCTTGTTATCAGATTTTGGTGATCTTTAAGTAGACAAGTCAAATTTCATACCCCCTGTTATGGTTTAGGGTACCTGGCCTTCTCTGATGTAATCAGAGTTAGATTTGATTCAGTGATTTTATAAAAACATCTAGGAAGCACAATTTAGCAGTGGGTTGCAGAGAAAAAGAAATATGCTGGCAAAAAAATCAAATTGCGTGATTAAACAGCTCTTAATTTTCTTGCTTTATTTTTATGCTAACAAATTTGTTCTCTGAAAAGTGTCCACAAAGCCAAGTCTCTGATTAACACCTTTGTAGGGATGGTTTTTCACCGATTACTAAATTAAACTTGCTTCATTGGAAAGGCAGCAAGATGCATCCTCATTTCAATGTCTACTGAAATAATACAGGTTGACACCAGGAAACATTAACGCCACTGCATCCTTGCTGCTTTCTCATGTGGAAGTCTGTTTAATGTGAAAACAAGGTGATATCTAATTAGCACACAGGTAAGGAATTACGAAAATCTTTATTTAAGGGTGAAGATGTTTCTCACAAAATCGTTGCCCCAATGCATCATTGAAATTCAAGCTGGAAAGATGATTTTAATATATCACTTGTACATTTTGTATTGCTCTTCTGGTGACAATGTAGTTTGTTTTTGTCAATTACCATTTTAATAACAGGGTAAAGAAAATTAAGTGGATTTTTGAAAGAAAACTATACTGTCAATATACTATTAAAACAAATTAAAATGGTAAAAGTTATTGTACTTTAAGTAAAAATAAAAGAGCAAAAATATCAATCCCAGTTTTGATTACTTAAATTAACAAAAAAAATGCATATAGCAAAGGATAGTTTCAATCTGCCTACCTCTGGGTTATGGGTCCAGCATGCTTCCATTGCAGTACTCTGCTGCACATGTAAGTGCAAGAGATCCTGAAGCACTCACTCATCATGGGAAAGTACCAATGTGTTTCTTCGTTGGTTGATGGAAGAAACATCTTACAAAAACTCTCCAGATTATTGATTTTTTAATGTTTTTCTAGGAAACGTTCTAGATGTATGCCTATTAGCCTTTGTCAGTATGCACTTTTTGCAAAGTGTCTCTGTGGCGCAATCGGTTAGTGTGTTCGGCTATTAACCAAAAGGTTGGTGGTTCAATCCCACCCAGGGACGTAATTAAACTTGTGATCAGATTTTGGTGATATTTAAGTAGACAAGTCAAAATTTCAAATCCCCTGTTATGGTGTAGGGTACCTGGCCTTCTCTGATGTAATCAGAGTTAGATTTGATTCAGTGATTTTATAAAAACAGCTAGGAAGCACAATTTAGCAGTGGGTTGCAGAGAAAAAAAATATGCTGGCAGAAAAATCCAATTGAGTGATTAAACAGCTCTTCATTTTCTGGCTTTATTTTTTTTATGCTAACAAATTTGTTCTCTGAAAAGTGTCCACAAAGCCAAGTCTCTGATTAACACCTTTGTAAGGATGGTTTTTCACCTATTACTAAATTAAACTTGCTTCATTGGAAAGGCAGCAAGATGCATCCTCATTTCAATGTCTACTGAAATAATACAGGTTGACACCAGGAAACATTAACGCCACTGCATCCTTGCTGCTTTCTCATGTGGAAGTCTGTTTAATGTGAAAACAAGGTGATATCTAATTAGCACACAGGTAAGGAATTACGAAAATCTTTATTTAAGGGTGAAGATGTTTCTCACAAAATTGTTGCCCCAATGCATCATTGAAATTCAAGCTGGAAAGATGATTTTAATATATCACTTGTACATTTTGTATTGCTCTTCTGGTGACAATGTAGTTTGTTTTTGTCAATTACCATTTTAATAACAGGGTAAAGAAAATTAAGTGGATTTTTGAAAGAAAACTATACTGTCAATATACTATTAAAACAAATTAAAATGGTAAAAGTTATTGTACTTTAAGTAAAAATAAAAGAGCAAAAATATCAATCCCAGTTTTGATTACTTAAATTAACAAAAAAAATGCATATAGCAAAGGATAGTTTCAATCTGCCTACCTCTGGGTTATGGGTCCAGCATGCTTCCATTGCAGTACTCTGCTGCACATGTAAGTGCAAGAGATCCTGAAGCACTCACTCATCATGGGAAAGTACCAATGTGTTTCTTCGTTGGTTGATGGAAGAAACATCTTACAAAAACTCTCCAGATTATTGATTTTTTAATGTTTTTCTAGGAAACGTTCTAGATGTATGCTTATTAGCCTTTGTCAGTATGTACTTTTTGCAAAGTGTCTCTGTGGCGCAATCGGTTAGTGTGTTCGGCTATTAACCAAAAGGTTGGTGGTTCAATCCCACCCAGGGACGTAATTGACCTTGTGATCAGATTTTGGTGATATTTAAGTAGACAAGTCAAAATTTCAAACCCCCTGTTATGGTTTAGGGTACCTGGCCTTCTCTGATGTAATCAGAGTTAGATTTGATTCAGTGATTTTATAAAAACAGCTAGGAAGCACAATTTAGCAGTGGGTTGCAGAGAAAAAGAAATATGCTGGCAAAAAAATCAAATTGCGTGATTAAACAGCTCTTAATTTTCTTGCTTTATTTTTATGCTAACAAATTTGTTCTCTGAAAAGTGTCCACAAAGCCAAGTCTCTGATTAACACCTTTGTAGGGATGGTTTTTCACCGATTACTAAATTAAACTTGCTTCATTGGAAAGGCAGCAAGATGCATCCTCATTTCAATGTCTACTGAAATAATACAGGTTGACACCAGGAAACATTAACGCCACTGCATCCTTGCTGCTTTCTCATGTGGAAGTCTGTTCAATGTGAAAACAAGGTGATATCTAATTAGCACACAGGTAAGGAATTACGAAAATCTTTATTTAAGGGTGAAGATGTTTCTCACAAAATCGTTGCCCCAATGCATCATTGAAATTCAAGCTGGAAAGATGATTTTAATATATCACTTGTACATTTTGTATTGCTCTTCTGGTGACAATGTAGTTTGTTTTTGTCAATTACCATTTTAATAATAGGGTAAAGAGAATTAAGTGGATTTTTGAAAGAAAACAATACTGTCAATATACTATTAAAACAAATTACAATGGTAAAAGTTATTGTACTTTAAGTAAAAATAAAAGAGCCAAAATATCAATCCCAGTTTTGGATTACTTTAATTAACAAACAAAAAAATGCATATAGCAGAGGATAGTTTCAATCTGCCTACCTCTGGGTTATGGGCCCAGCATGCTTCCATTGCAGTACTCTGCTGCACATGTAAGTGCAAGAGATCCTGAAGCACTCACTCATCATGGGAAAGTACCAATGTGTTTCTTCGTTGGTTGATGGAAGAAACATCTTACAAAAACTCTCCAGATTATTGACTTTTTTAAGTTTTTCTAGGAAACGTTTTAGATGAATGCTTATTAGCCTTTGTCAGTATGTACTTTTGCAAAGTGTCTCTGTGGCGCAATCAGTTAGTGTGTACGGCTATTAACCAAAAGGTTGGTGGTTCAATCCCACCCAGGGACGTAATTGACCTTGTTATCAGATTTTGGTGATTTTTAAGTAGACAAGTCAAATTTCATACCCCCTGTTATGGTTTAGGGTACCTGGCCTTCTCTGATGTAATCAGAGTTAGATTTGATTCAGTGATTTTATAAAAACATCTAGGAAGCACAATTTAGCAGTGGGTTGCAGAGAAAAAGAAATATGCTGGCAAAAAAATCAAATTGCGTGATTAAACAGCTCTTCATTTTCTTGCTTTATTTTTATGCTAACAAATTTGTTCTCTGAAAAGTGTCCACAAAGCCAAGTCTCTGATTAACACCTTTGTAAGGATGGTTTTTCACCTATTACTAAATTAAACTTGCTTCATTGGAAAGGCAGCAAGATGCATCCTCATTTCAATGTCTACTGAAATAATACAGGTTGACACCAGGAAACATTAACGCCACTGCATCCTTGCTGCTTTCTCATGTGGAAGTCTGTTTAATGTGAAAACAAGGTGATATCTAATTAGCACACAGGTAAGGAATTACGAAAATCTTTATTTAAGGGTGAAGATGTTTCTCACAAAATTGTTGCCCCAATGCATCATTGAAATTCAAGCTGGAAAGATGATTTTAATATATCACTTGTACATTTTGTATTGCTCTTCTGATGACAATGTAGTTTGTTTTTGTCAATTACCATTTTAATAACAGGGTAAAGAAAATTAAGTGGATTTTTGAAAGAAAACTATACTGTCAATATACTATTAAAACAAATTAAAATGGTAAAAGTTATTGTACTTTAAGTAAAAATAAAAGAGCAAAAATATCAATCCCAGTTTTGATTACTTAAATTAACAAAAAAAATGCATATAGCAAAGGATAGTTTCAATCTGCCTACCTCTGGGTTATGGGTCCAGCATGCTTCCATTGCAGTACTCTGCTGCACATGTAAGTGCAAGAGATCCTGAAGCACTCACTCATCATGGGAAAGTACCAATGTGTTTCTTCGTTGGTTGATGGAAGAAACATCTTACAAAAACTCTCCAGATTATTGATTTTTTAATGTTTTTCTAGGAAACGTTCTAGATGTATGCTTATTAGCCTTTGTCAGTATTTAGTTTTTGCAAAGTGTCTCTGTGGCGCAATCGGTTAGTGTGTTCGGCTATTAACCAAAAGGTTGGTGGTTCAATCCCACCCAGGGACGTAATTGACCTTGTGATCGGATTTTGGTGATATTTAAGTAGACAAGTCAAAATTTCAAAGCCCCTCTTATTGTGTAGGGTACCTGGCCTTCTCTGATGTAATCAGAGTTAGATTTGATTCAGTGATTTTATAAAAAACAGCTAGGAAGCACAATTTAGCAGTGGGTTGCAGAGAAAAAAAATATGCTGGCAGAAAAATCCAATTGAGTGATTAAACAGCTCTTCATTTTCTGGCTTTATTTTTATGCTAACAAATTTGTTCTCTGAAAAGTGTCCACAAAGCCAAGTCTCTGATTAACACCTTTGTAGGGATGGTTTTTCACCGATTACTAAATTAAACTTGCTTCATTGGAAAGGCAGCAAGATGCATCCTCATTTCAATGTCTACTGAAATAATACAGGTTGACACCAGGAAACATTAACGCCACTGCATCCTTGCTGCTTTCTCATGTGGAAGTCTGTTTAATGTGAAAACAAGGTGATATCTAATTAGCACACAGGTAAGGAATTAAGAAAATCTTTATTTAAGGGTGAAGATGTTTCTCACAAAATCGTTGCCCCAATGCATCATTGAAATTCAAGCTGGAAAGATGATTTTAATATATCACTTGTACATTTTGTATTGCTCTTCTGGTGACAATGTAGTTTGTTTTTGTCAATTACCATTTTAATAATAGGGTAAAGAGAATTAAGTGGATTTTTGAAAGAAAACAATACTGTCAATATACTATTAAAACAAATTACAATGGTAAAAGTTATTGTACTTTAAGTAAAAATAAAAGAGCCAAAATATCAATCCCAGTTTTGGATTACTTTAATTAACAAACAAAAAAATGCATATAGCAGAGGATAGTTTCAATCTGCCTACCTCTGGGTTATGGGCCCAGCATGCTTCCATTGCAGTACTCTGCTGCACATGTAAGTGCAAGAGATCCTGAAGCACTCACTGATCATGGGAAAGTACCAATGTGTTTCTTCGTTGGTTGATGGAAGAAACATCTTACAAAAACTCTCCAGATTATTGACTTTTTTAAGTTTTTCTAGGAAACGTTTTAGATGAATGCTTATTAGCCTTTGTCAGTATGTACTTTTGCAAAGTGTCTCTGTGGCGCAATCAGTTAGTGTGTACGGCTATTAATCAAAAGGTTGGTGGTTCAATCCCACCCAGGGACGTAATTGACCTTGTTATCAGATTTTGGTGATCTTTAAGTAGACAAGTCAAATTTCATACCCCCTGTTATGGTTTAGGGTACCTGGCCTTCTCTGATGTAATCAGAGTTAGATTTGATTCAGTGATTTTATAAAAACATCTAGGAAGCACAATTTAGCAGTGGGTTGCAGAGAAAAAGAAATATGCTGGCAAAAAAATCAAATTGCGTGATTAAACAGCTCTTAATTTTCTTGCTTTATTTTTATGCTAACAAATTTGTTCTCTGAAAAGTGTCCACAAAGCCAAGTCTCTGATTAACACCTTTGTAGGGATGGTTTTTCACCGATTACTAAATTAAACTTGCTTCATTGGAAAGGCAGCAAGATGCATCCTCATTTCAGTGTCTACTGAAATAATACAGGTTGACACCAGGAAACATTAACGCCACTGCATCCTTGCTGCTTTCTCATGTGGAAGTCTGTTTAATGTGAAAACAAGGTGATATCTAATTAGCACACAGGTAAGGAATTACGAAAATCTTTATTTAAGGGTGAAGATGTTTCTCACAAAATCGTTGCCCCAATGCATCATTGAAATTCAAGCTGGAAAGATGATTTTAATATATCACTTGTACATTTTGTATTGCTCTTCTGGTGACAATGTAGTTTGTTTTTGTCAATTACCATTTTAATAACAGGGTAAAGAAAATTAAGTGGATTTTTGAAAGAAAACTATACTGTCAATATACTATTAAAACAAATTAAAATGGTAAAAGTTATTGTACTTTAAGTAAAAATAAAAGAGCAAAAATATCAATCCCAGTTTTGATTACTTAAATTAACAAAAAAAATGCATATAGCAAAGGATAGTTTAAATCTGCCTACCTCTGGGTTATGGGTCCAGCATGCTTCCATTGCAGTACTCTGCTGCACATGTAAGTGCAAGAGATCCTGAAGCACTCACTCATCATGGGAAAGTACCAATGTGTTTCTTCGTTGGTTGATGGAAGAAACATCTTACAAAAACTCTCCAGATTATTGATTTTTTAATGTTTTTCTAGGAAACGTTCTAGATGTATGCTTATTAGCCTTTGTCAGTATTTACTTTTTGCAAAGTGTCTCTGTGGCGCAATCGGTTAGTGTGTTCGGCTATTAACCAAAAGGTTGGTGGTTCAATCCCACCCAGGGACGTAATTGACCTTGTGATCAGATTTTGGTGATATTTAAGTAGACAAGTCAAAATTTCAAAGCCCCTCTTATTGTGTAGGGTACCTGGCCTTCTCTGATGTAATCAGAGTTAGATTTGATTCAGTGATTTTATAAAAAACAGCTAGGAAGCACAATTTAGCAGTGGGTTGCAGAGAAAAAAAATATGCTGGCAGAAAAATCCAATTGAGTGATTAAACAGCTCTTCATTTTCTGGCTTTATTTTTATGCTAACAAATTTGTTCTCTGAAAAGTGTCCACAAAGCCAAGTCTCTGATTAACACCTTTGTAAGGATGGTTTTTCACCTATTACTAAATTAAACTTGCTTCATTGGAAAGGCAGCAAGATGCATCCTCATTTCAATGTCTACTGAAATAATACAAGTTGACACCAGGAAACATTAACGCCACTGCATCCTTGCTGCTTTCTCATGTGGAAGTCTGTTTAATGTGAAAACAAGGTGATATCTAATTAGCACACAGGTAAGGAATTAAGAAAATCTTTATTTAAGGGTGAAGATGTTTCTCACAAAATTGTTGACCCAATGCATCATTGAAATTCAAGCTGGAAAGATGAATTTAATATATCACTTGTACATTTTGTATTGCTCTTCTGGTGACAATGTAGTTTGTTTTTGTCAATTACCATTTTATTAATAGGGTAAAGAAAATTAAGTGGATTTTTGAAAGAAAACAATACTGTCAATATACTATTAAAACAAATTAAAATGGTAAAAGTTATTGTACTTTAAGTAAAAATAAAAGAGACAAAATATCAATCCCAGTTTTGGATTACTTTAATTAACAAAAAAAAATGCATATAGCAGAGGATAGTTTCAATCTGCCTACCTCTGGGTTATGGGCCCAGCATGCTTCCATTGCAGTACTCTGTTGCACATGTAAGTGCAAGAGATCCTGAAGCACTCACTCATCATGGGAAAGTACCAATGTGTTTCTTCGTTGGTTGATGGAAGAAACATCTTACAAAAACTCTCCAGATTATTGACTTTTTAAAGTTTTGCTAGGAAACGTTTTAGATGAATGCTTATTAGCCTTTGTCAGTATGGAGTTTTGCAAAGTGTCTCTGTGGCGCAATCAGTTAGTATGTATGGCTATAAACCAAAAGGTTGGTGGTTCAATCCCACCCAGGGACCTAATTGACCTTGTTATCAAATTTTGGTGATCTTTAAGTAGACAAGTCAAAATTTCAAACCCCCTGTTATGGTGTAGGGTACCTGGCCTTCTCTGATGTAATCAGAGTTAGATTTGATTCAGTGATTTTATAAAAACAGCTAGGAAGCACAATTTAGCAGTGGGTTGCAGAGAAAACAAATATGCTGGCAGAAAAATCCAATTGAGTGATTAAACAGCTCTTTATTTTCTGGCTTTATTTTTATGCTAACAAATTTGTTCTCTGAAAAGTGTCCACAAAGCCAAGTCTCTGATTAACACCTTTGTAAGGATGGTTTTTCACCTATTACTAAATTAAACTTGCTTCATTGGAAAGGCAGCAAGATGCATCCTCATTTCAATGTCTACTGAAATAATACAGGTTGACACCAGGAAACATTAACGCCACTGCATCCTTGCTGCTTTCTCATGTGGAAGTCTGTTTAATGTGAAAACAAGGTGATATCTAATTAGCACACAGGTAAGGAATTAAGAAAATCTTTATTTAAGGGTGAAGATGTTTCTCACAAAATCGTTGCCCCAATGCATCATTGAAATTCAAGCTGGAAAGATGATTTTAATATATCACTTGTACATTTTGTATTGCTCTTCTGGTGACAATGTAGTTTGTTTTTGTCAATTACCATTTTAATAATAGGGTAAAGAGAATTAAGTGGATTTTTGAAAGAAAACAATACTGTCAATATACTATTAAAACAAATTACAATGGTAAAAGTTATTGTACTTTAAGTAAAAATAAAAGAGCCAAAATATCAATCCCAGTTTTGGATTACTTTAATTAACAAACAAAAAAATGCATATAGCAGAGAATAGTTTCAATCTGCCTACCTCTGGGTTATGGGCCCAGCATGCTTCCATTGCAGTACTCTGCTGCACATGTAAGTGCAAGAGATCCTGAAGCACTCACTCATCATGGGAAAGTACCAATGTGTTTCTTCGTTGGTTGGTGGAAGAAACATCTTACAAAAACTCTCCAGATTATTGACTTTTTTAAGTTTTTCTAGGAAACGTTTTAGATGAATGCTTATTAGCCTTTGTCAGTATGTACTTTTGCAAAGTGTCTCTGTGGCGCAATCAGTTAGTGTGTACGGCTATTAACCAAAAGGTTGGTGGTTCAATCCCACCCAGGGACGTAATTGACCTTGTTATCAGATTTTGGTGATCTTTAAGTAGACAAGTCAAATTTCATACCCCCTGTTATGGTTTAGGGTACCTGGCCTTCTCTGATGTAATCAGAGTTAGATTTGATTCAGTGATTTTATAAAAACATCTAGGAAGCACAATTTAGCAGTGGGTTGCAGAGAAAAAGAAATATGCTGGCAAAAAAATCAAATTGCGTGATTAAACAGCTCTTAATTTTCTTGCTTTATTTTTATGCTAACAAATTTGTTCTCTGAAAAGTGTCCACAAAGCCAAGTCTCTGATTAACACCTTTGTAGGGATGGTTTTTCACCGATTACTAAATTAAACTTGCTTCATTGGAAAGGCAGCAAGATGCATCCTCATTTCAATGTCTACTGAAATAATACAGGTTGACACCAGGAAACATTAACGCCACTGCATCCTTGCTGCTTTCTCATGTGGAAGTCTGTTTAATGTGAAAACAAGGTGATATCTAATTAGCACACAGGTAAGGAATTACGAAAATCTTTATTTAAGGGTGAAGATGTTTCTCACAAAATCGTTGCCCCAATGCATCATTGAAATTCAAGCTGGAAAGATGATTTTAATATATCACTTGTACATTTTGTATTGCTCTTCTGGTGACAATGTAGTTTGTTTTTGTCAATTACCATTTTAATAACAGGGTAAAGAAAATTAAGTGGATTTTTGAAAGAAAACTATACTGTCAATATACTATTAAAACAAATTAAAATGGTAAAAGTTATTGTACTTTAAGTAAAAATAAAAGAGCAAAAATATCAATCCCAGTTTTGATTACTTAAATTAACAAAAAAAATGCATATAGCAAAGGATAGTTTCAATCTGCCTACCTCTGGGTTATGGGTCCAGCATGCTTCCATTGCAGTACTCTGCTGCACATGTAAGTGCAAGAGATCCTGAAGCACTCACTCATCATGGGAAAGTACCAATGTGTTTCTTCGTTGGTTGATGGAAGAAACATTTTACAAAAACTCTCCAGATTATTGATTTTTTAATGTTTTTCTAGGAAACGTTCTAGATGTATGCCTATTAGCCTTTGTCAGTATGCACTTTTTGCAAAGTGTCTCTGTGGCGCAATCGGTTAGTGTGTTCGGCTATTAACCAAAAGGTTGGTGGTTCAATCCCACCCAGGGACGTAATTAAACTTGTGATCAGATTTTGGTGATATTTAAGTAGACAAGTCAAAATTTCAAACCCCCTGTTATGGTGTAGGGTACCTGGCCTTCTCTGATGTAATCAGAGTTAGATTTGATTCAGTGATTTTATAAAAACAGCTAGGAAGCACAATTTAGCAGTGGGTTGCAGAGAAAAAAAATATGCTGGCAGAAAAATCCAATTGAGTGATTAAACAGCTCTTCATTTTCTGGCTTTATTTTTATGCTAACAAATTTGTTCTCTGAAAAGTGTCCACAAAGCCAAGTCTCTGATTAACACCTTTGTAAGGATGGTTTTTCACCTATTACTAAATTAAACTTGCTTCATTGGAAAGGCAGCAAGATGCATCCTCATTTCAATGGTAAGTCAACCTTCTTGCCCTATGTTCCCTCTCAACGGATGAAGACGCATCATTATCTACCGCAGTCATTTTGGCCCAATAGATATGCAAGAAGTTAAGATTCCCCTTTCTTTGCAGGTAGAGGAAGGAAAAGGAAGAGGTCTGTAGCCTCTTCAAGATCGCAGGACCAGAGATTGTCCTCTGCTTCTGCCAAATCCACTGCATGACACTGGGGCTTTCTTGCAGGAGCCCACACCAGTGGGGGCACGTCTAAAACTCTTCAGTCAGTTCTGGATTCATTCGGACCTGGACTCGTGGGTTTTACAAATAGTGTTCCAAGGGTACAAACTGGGGTTTCAAGACGTTCCCCCTCACCGATTGTTCAAATTGGCCTTAGTCAGCAGGGAGAATGTTTTTATTCAAGCCTCTTCGTGGTCCCGAAGCCGGACGGCTCAGTCAGACCAATCTTAAATCTGAAATCCCTCAATTTCTTCCTAAAGAAATTCCATTTCAAGATGGAATTTCTCAGGGCAGTGATCTCCAGTCCGGAGGACGGAGATTTCATGGTTTTGGTAGACATAAAGGATGCCTACTTACATGTTCCCATTTAGCCACTGCCTCAAGCTACCTAAGGTTTGCAATTCAGGATTGTCATTACCAATTTCAGACATTGCCGTTTGGTCTGTCCACGGCTCCGAGGATTTTCACCAGGGTGATGGCGGAAATTATGGTTCTCCTTCGCAAGCAAGGAGTCACAATTATCCCGTACTTGGATGATCTCCTGATAAAGGCGAGATCCAGGGACCAGTTGGTGCAAAACATCTACTCTCCCTGACAGTTCTTCAACAACATGGTTGGCTCCTAAACTTGCCAAAATCGCAGTTGGTCCCAATGACGCGGTTGTTGTTTTTGGGAGTCATACTGTTAGGCGCCGGGGTCCGCTTGATGTTCTGCGCGGCCCGGCGCCTAGCAACTAGAGACGCCGTGCACGTACAGCCGCCGGCTCCCTAGCAACGCTAGACGCCGGGCGCGCTGAGCCGCACGGACCCTAGCAACGGGGACGCCACTGGCGGACCGCGTTCCCCGTTGCTAGGCTTTAGGAAATTAAGATATTCACCTGCTCTCTGGCCGTGCAGCAAGGCAGCTGCACGGCATTTATTCTAATCAGCCTTTAGCAGCTGATTGGAGGACTCCTTGTTAAATACACTCCCAGGGCTTCTCACAGACGCCGGTAATAGCTTCCTGCATGCTGCCTTTGTTTGCTGAGAGTCTGTTTCCAGTCCTGCTGTATCCGGTCATTCCAGTCCGCAGAAGTCCGGTATTCGGGAGTTGTCATCTCATCCCAAGAGGTCGTTTGGTTCCCTGGAGTCCTGACTGATCACCGTTTTATATCCAGTGGTGTTCGTGAGTTGCGGCTCTGCCGTGTGTTGCGGCTCAGCCGCTTTACCTTTTATATTTTGTGTTTGGAGCATTTGCGGAGGGTTCCGCTTCCACAAGTCCTCTCTGGTACTCGGCGGTGCCGGGTAGGAGAATTGGACAAGTGGATATTTTGGTTGTCCTTTTTCCTGGCGGTTTCTCCGCACATATTATAGTTTTGAGTTTGCTTATCCCCTGGCCTGGTTGTTTAGTTAGAGGGCCTCTTGTTATCACCCTGTCTCGGGTTTCCCTTTGTCTCTCATTAAGACCGGGGGGCATCGAAGTTGGGCAGACATAATCCGCCCTTCAAACGCGGCTGCCAAGGGCTCAAGAAACCATAGTCTCGCAGGGGATTTCTGACAACACGGGTGAGACAACAGAGTTAGGGCGCCAGGGGCTATTTTCCTGTCCTGCTCCCTTCCCCAGCATTCCGTTCCAGTGCTCCAGTCCTTGCCATAAGATCTTCTCTGACCAGAGTGCTGGAATCATAACATTATTACCGGCCATACCAAAACTTAAAATTAAACGGGGTTTAATTTTTTCTCATTCAGTTTTGTGAGAGTTTATCGGCCTCATGAATCCAACAGGTTTAGGGCCAAATCCTGGTCAGCTCTTAGTCAGCCAGATTCAAGAACTTACTCAGATGGTTCAGGATCTTTCTCTTCGGGTGAAGTCGCAGGAAGATCTTTTGCGAGCTTCCCCAAGGGTAGTCCCTGAACCAAAGATGCATTTGCCTGACCGTTTTTCTGGTGATAGAAAAGAGTTTTTTAATTTTAAAGAATCCTGTAAACTTTATTTTCGTTTAAGACCGACTTCCTCGGGTACTGAATCTCAGCGGGTCGGGTTTATTATTTCTTTGCTCCAGGGGGATCCTCAGACCTGGGCATTTGGTTTAAGAGCAGAGGATCCGGCATTGTTGTCAGTTGACGCTTTTTTTGAGTCTTTAGGGCTCTTGTATGATGACCCTGATAGAGAGGCGTCCGCTGAAAGTCAGTTGCGCGCTCTCAGACAGGGTAGAAATCCTGCAGAGGTTTATTGTACGGAGTTTCGCCGTTGGTCGAACGACTGTGGCTGGAATGACCCAGCCCTGCGCAGTCAGTTTCGCCTAGGCTTATCAGAGTCTATAAAAGACAGTCTCCTTCAGTACCCCGCTCCTGAGACTCTCGATAAACTCATGGAGCTTTCTATTAAGATTGATCGTCGTCTCAGAGAGCGGAGGGCTGAAAAAGGAGCACCTGTAAGGTCAAGTCCGTGTGTATATTCCATTCCTGAAGACGTAGAGGAGACCATGCAGATGGGTCTCTCCCGGCTGTCTCCTGAAGAAAGAGCCAGAAGGCAAAATTCTGGTCTTTGTCTGTACTGTGGGGGTAAGGGACATTTTGCTCGTAATTGTCCGAACAAGTCGGGAAACGCTTTGACCAGGTGAATTGTGAGGGGGTTCACCTAGGTCTGCAGCTTATCTCCTCGAATAACTCCCTTTTAGTCCCAGTTAAAGTTTCCTTTGGCAGCCTCAGTTCTTCGGTGTCGGCTTTTGTTGACAGTGGAGCTGCAGGAAACTTTATGGATTTAACTTGGGCTAAGGCCTTAGGCATTCCTCAGTTACCTTTGGGTAGGTGTGTCACCATGCATGGCTTAGATGGGAGTCCGCTGTCTAATGGGATTATTTCTCTCCGTACACCCCCTGTACTACTTACAGTAGGAGCTCTACATTCCGAGAAAATCGAGTTCTTTCTTACACATTGCCCAGCAGTTCCAGTTGTTCTGGGTCACCCTTGGCTGGCCTTTCATAATCCTACCATTGATTGGCGGTCGGGGGAGATTTCACATTGGGGTACTTTTTGTGATAAGGAATGTATCACGTTTCCAGTCAGAGTAGCAGCTATCATTCCAGAACTCATTCCGGTGGAATACCAGGAGTTTGCTGATGTTTTCTCCAAAGGCAATGCGGACATTCTGCCTCCCCATCGGCCTTATGATTGTGCTATTGAGTTAATTCCTGGTGCCGCATTGCCAAAGGGAAGATTATATGCATTATCCGGGCCAGAAACTGCGGCTATGAATGATTATGTAAAGGAGAGCCTTGAGAAAGGATTTATTAGACCATCAAAATCTCCTTTAAGTGCAGGCTTCTTCTTTGTGGAGAAAAAGGATGGCTCGCTTAGACCTTGCATTGATTTTAGAGCCCTGAATAAGATCTCAGTTAAAAACACCTATCCTTTGCCGTTGATTTCTGTACTCTTTGATCAGTTACGTTCTGCTGTGATTTTTTCTAAAATTGACCTTAGAGGAGCGTACAACCTCATCCGAATTAAATCTGGAGATGAGTGGAAAGCGGCCTTCAGTACTCAGTCGGGTTACTACGAATACCTGGTGATTCCGTTCGGCCTGTCCAATGCTCCGGCAGTTTTTCAAGACCTCATTAACGATGTGCTCCGTGACTTCCTAGGGAAATTCGTGGTCGTTTACTTAGACGACATCCTGATTTTTTCTAAATCAATGGAACAACATGTTACCCAGGTGCGTCTGGTTCTTCAAAAGTTATGTGAGAATCATTTATATGCCAAGCTGGAGAAGTGTGAGTTTCATGTCACGGAAGTATCTTTTTTAGGGTACATAATTTCCCCTCAGGGATTTTCCATGGAACCAAAGACACTCCAGGCCATCCTTAGTTGGGCGCAACCCACCAATTTAAAAGCAATTAAGCGTTTTTTAGGGTTTGCAAATTATTATAGGAGGTTCATTCATTCTTTTTCTGACCTGGTTGCTCCCATTGTAGCTCTGACAAAGAAAGGAGCAGATCCTACCAACTGGTCGCGTGAAGCTGAGTTGTCCTTCCGGGCCTTGAAACAAGCCTTTGTTTCGGCTCCAGTCCTCAGACATCCTAATCCGGAATTGCCCTTTGTGGTGGAGGTTGATGCCTCGGAGGTTGGAGTGGGGGCTATCCTTTCTCAAAAGGATCCGGAGTCTCTGGAGTTACATCCTTGTGCCTTTATGTCCAGGAAATTCTCCTCCGCTGAATCCAACTATGACGTTGGTAATCGGGAGTTACTGGCGGTAAAATGGGCTTTCGAGGAGTGGAGGCTTTGGCTGGAGCGAGCAAAACATACTATTTCGGTATTGACTGACCATAAGAACCTGCAATACATTGAATCGGCTAAGCGGCTTAATGCCCGGCAGGCACGTTGGGCATTATTTTTTACGCGTTTCAAATTTATAATCACTTTCAGGCCTGGTTCCAAGAATACTAAGGCTGATGCCCTGTCACATAGCTTTCTTCCGGTTCACAATAACAATCCTGTTACCCCCTTACTTCCATCTTCGGTCATCTGGGCGGGCCTCACACAAGATTTATTTACCCAGTTAAAACAGCTTCAACACCAAGCTCCTAGAATTACTCCTGCTGGTCGTCTTTACGTCCCTGAGTTTTTGAGAGTTACTGTTTTAACGGAATTCCATGATAACAAAGTTTCAGGGCATCCAGGAGTCTCTAAGACATTGGAGTTAGTCTCTCGCTCAGTATGGTGGCCTGGTCTTTCTAAAGACGTCAAGGAATTTGTTTATTCATGTCAGGTTTGTGCACAGCATAAGGTTCCCCGTTCCTTGCCCATCGGGCAACTTATGCCCTTAAATGTTCCTCTCAGGCCGTGGTCTCATATTTCCATGGATTTTGTGGTTGACCTTCCCCTTTCAGCCGGATTCCGAGTCATATGGGTGGTAGTGGACCGTTTTAGTAAAATGGCTCATTTTATTGCTCTTCCCCGATTGCCTTCTGCCCAAGGGTTGGCAGTTTTGTTTCTCCGCCATGTATTCAGGCTTCATGGGTTGCCTACTGATATTGTTTCTGATCGGGGTCCACAATTCATCGCACAATTCTGGAAATGTTTTTGTGCCTCATTGAAGATGAAATTGTCGTTAACATCCGGTTACCACCCACAATCCAACGGGCAAACCGAACGAGTTAACCAATCATTGAAACAATATTTGCGCTTGTATTCAGCCAAACTCCAGAATGATTGGTCCGAGTTTCTTACGTTGGCTGAATTTGCTTACAATAATTCTTGTCATTCCTCCACTAAAGAGTCTCCATTCTTTTCAGTTTTTGGTTTTCACCCCAGAGCTAATTCTTTTTTTCATCATTCCTCAGTCTCCTCGCTTACCTTAACCTCCCATCTCAGAGCCATTTGGAAAAAGGTGCACCTTGCTCTCAGAAAAGCGGCCTTTCGAGAGAAGAAATTTTCTGACAGGCTCCGACGTCCTTGCACTTTTAAGGTGGGAGATAGGGTGTGGTTGTCGACTCGCAACATCAGGCTTCGACAATCCTCAGCTAGACTGGGACCCAAATTTATTGGGCCATTTCTTATTATTAAAAGAGTCAACCCAGTTGCCTTTCGGTTACGTTTACCAAGATCTCTCAGGATTGGAAATACGTTTCATTGTTCCCTGTTGAAACAATACGTTTCTTCCAGTAGATTTCCTCGGAAGATCTCTCAGGGTAGATCTCCAGTGGATGTACAGGGACAACAGGAGTTCTTGGTAGAGAAGGTTCTCGATTCCAAATTGTCCCGGGATCGGCTGTATTTTCTGGTTCACTGGAAAGGCTATGGTCCGGAGGAAAGGTCTTGGGTCCTGGATAAGGATCTTCATGCCCCGAGGCTCAAGAGGGCATTTTTTCGGGAATTTCCTCAGAAACCTGGCTTTAGGGGTTCCTTGACCCCTCCTCAAGGGGGGGGTACTGTTAGGCGCCGGGGTCCGCTTGATGGTCTGCGCGGCCCGGCGCCTAGCAACTAGAGATGCCGTGCACGTACAGCCGCCGGCTCCCTAGCAACGCTAGACGCCGGGCGCGCTGAGCCGCACGGACCCTAGCAACGGGGACGCCACTGGCGGACCGCGTTCCCCGTTGCTAGGCTTTAGGAAATTAAGATATTCACCTGCTCTCTGGCCGTGCAGCAAGGCAGCTGCACGGCATTTATTCTAATCAGCCATTAGCAGCTGATTGGAGTACTCCTTGTTAAATACACTCCCAGGGCTTCTCACAGATGCCGGTAATAGCTTCATGCATGCTGCCTTTGTTTGCTGAGAGTCTGTTTCCAGTCCTGCTGTATCCGGTCATTCCAGTCCGCAGAAGTCCGGTATTCGGGAGTTGTCATCTCATCCCAAGAGGTCGTTTGGTTCCCTGGAGTCCTGACTGATCACCGTTTTATATCCGGTGGTGTTCGTGAGTTGCGGCTCTGCCGTGTGTTGCGGCTCAGCCGCTTTACCTTTTATATTTTGTGTTTGGAGCATTTGCGGAGGGTTCCGCTTCCACAAGTCCTCTCTGGTACTCGGCGGTGCCGGGTAGGAGAATTGGACAAGTGGATATTTTGGTTGTCCTTTTTCCTGGCGGTTTCTCCGCACATATTATAGTTTTGAGTTTGCTTATCCCCTGGCCTGGTTGTTTAGTTAGAGGGCCTCTTGTTATCACCCTGTCTCGGGTTTCCCTTTGTCTCTCATTAAGACCGGGGGGCATCGAAGTTGGGCAGACATAATCCGCCCTTCAAACGCGGCTGCCAAGGGCTCAAGAAACCATAGTCTCGCAGGGGATTTCTGACAACACGGGTGAGACAACAGAGTTAGGGCGCCAGGGGCTATTTTCCTGTCCTGCTCCCTTCCCCAGCATTCCGTTCCAGTGCTCCGGTCCTTGCCATAAGATCTTCTCTGACCAGAGTGCTGGAATCATAACACATACTGGACACAGAAGAGGTTTTCTTCCAGTGGAAAGGCTATGGAGATCCAGAGTCTGGTCAAACAAATTCTGAAACCAGCAAGAGTGTTAATCCATCAATGCATTCAGTTGCTGGGGAAGATGGTTGTGGCCTACGAGGCCATTCAGTTTGGCAGGTTCCATGCCAGAGTGTTCCAGTGGGACCTGTTGGACAATTGGTCCGGATCCCACCTACACATGCACCGGAGGATAATCCTGTCTTCCAAGACCAGAATCTCACTCCATTGGTGGCTGCACAGTTCTCACCTCCTAGAGGGGCGATGGTTCGGGATCCAGGACTGGATCCTAGGGACCACAGATGCAACCCTCCGAGGCTGGGGAGCAGTCACACAGGGGGAAAATGTCCAAGGAAGATGGTCAAGTCAGGAAAGTTGTCTCCACATAAATGTTCTGGAGTTAAGGGCCATTTAATAACTGCAGACACAGTACACACTGGGACGGGTGCCCAGCATCCTCAACAGACTAAGAGAAAAGGATTTACCGGTAGGTATTAAAATCCTAGTTTCTCTAACGTCCTAGAGGATGCTGGGGACTCCGTAAGGACCATGGGGATAGACGGGCTCCACAGAGTTCATGATCTTCACTGAGGTAGCGTACAGCACTGCAGCTGTGCGCCATTGCTCCCATACACCTCACATACTCCGGTCACTGTAAGGGTGCAGGGCGCAGGGGGGGCGCCCTGGGCAGCAATATAAACCTCTTTTTGGCAAAAATATAACATATATACAGCTGGGCACTGTATATATGTATGAGCCCCCACCAATTTTACAGTTTAAGCGGGACAGAAGCCCGCCGCCGAGGGGGCGGGGCTTCTCCCTCAGCACTCACCAGCGCCATTTTTTCTCCACAGCACCGCTGAGAGGAAGCTCCCCGGACTCTCCCCTGCTTATACCACGGTAGAGATGAGGGTTGAAAAGAGAGGGGGGGCACATAATTCGGCGCAAATTACATACAGCAGCGCTACTGGACAAACATTAAGTTACTGTGTTATTCCTGGGTTATATAGCGCTGGGGAGTGTGCTGGCATACTCTCTCTCTGTCTCTCCAAAGGGCCTTGTGGGGAAACTGTCTTCAGAAAAAGTATTCCCTGTGTGTGTGGTGTGTCGGTACACGTGTGTCGACATGTCTGAGGAAGAAGGCTATATTAGAGAGGAGCAGGAGCAAATGAATGTGGTGTCTCCGCTGACACCTGATTGGATGGATATGTGGAATGTTTTAAATGCTAGTGTAAACTCATTGTACAAAAGATTAGACAAGGCTGAAGCTTTGGGACAGTCAGGGACTCAACCCATGCCTGATCCTATGTTGCAGGGACTGTCAGGGTCTCATAAGCGCCCACTATCCCAGATTGTTGACACAGATACCGACACGGATTCTGACTCCAGTGTCGATTACGATGATGCAAAGTTACAGCCAAAATTGGCAAAATCCATTCGATATATGATTATGGCAATAAAAGATGTTTTGCACATCACAGAGGAACCCCCTGTCCCTGACAAGAGGGTACATATGTACAAGGGAAAGAAGCCTGAGGTAACCTTTGAGGGGGTCACACGAGCTGAACGAGTTATGTGAAAAAGCTTGGGAATCTCCAGATAAAAGACTGCAGATTTCCAAAAGGATTCTTATGGCGTATCCTATTCCATCAACGGATAGGTTACGATGGAAATCCTCACGTAGGATGGACAAAGCATTAACACGCACAGCTACAGTTGGAAAATCAAATTTTTTACCTTATGTTCCCTCACAGCATAAGAAAGCTCCGCATTATCAAATGCAGTCCTTTCAGTCACAAAGAAACAAGAAAGTGCGAGGTGCGTCCTTTCTTGCCAGAGGTAGGGGCAGAGGAATAAAGCTGCACAACACAGCTAGTTCCCAGGAACAGAAGTCCTCCCCGGCCTCTACAAAATCTACCTCATGACGCTGGGGCTCCACTGGCAGAGTCCGGCCCATGTGATGTCATGCAGCTGCTCTGACCACGCCTCCTGTTTCTCCGTTGCCGACCCCATTTTGAAACCGTGCCCCCGCACCGCTCCATCTCCGACTTGGAAATGGAGTGTTGTTGACCCCCCTCCCCCCCCCCCCCTTCACCGATTCACAGGCAGAGGTGATCGCATTATCTGCGGGGTGCCGCAGAAAATGCAGGCGTATGCTCTTAGCAGTTTTTGCAGTTGGATTGCGATCCAACCTGAATCAGGCCCCATTACCTATCACAATGCACTGCGGGTAGTACAAAATGGGGTTAATATAGGAGAAAAACCCCCAGAGCTGTGCTCCTTAACTGTCCCTGGTGGCTAGTGGAGCGGCTGCCCAGTAATCAGTGTCCACGCCAGTGCGCACACGGCCCGCCCCCATCAGCGGCCTCGTGATCCCGGAGGGCGGTGTGTGTGTGACTGACCTTAGGAAGAAACCGGAGCCTCCGCTGCAGTGACCCAGCAACCGGGGCACGGGAGTATACTGCGCCACTGGGAGTGATGGAGCTGCAGTAAAGAGGTCTATTAGACCTAGCCTGCTGCAGCCCTTGTAGATTCTTATTAAAAAAGTTCTTCTTTTCTTGCCAAAATTAATAGCTAAGAATAGGCTGCCTGAGGCAGCCCCCTGTTAAGTGGCCTGCTACTGAAGGCACCAACTACAAACTGAGCTCCCTGTTCATGGAAGCGAGGTTATAGAGGAGGGGGCGCTGAGCATCTTGGGAACAGTCAAAAGCTTTGAGCCTGTTGGTGCCTCAGATCAAGATCCTACTCTGGTGTACATATACAATGTGAATCCTTGTGGAGTCCAGTGTACCCCACAGAAGAAATGAATGCGTCACACCCATTGGCAGCAACATTAGAATAGCTGCTGATGGGCACAATTGAGAAAGGAAGGGGGGAAAACATTTGAATCCAGCACATATATGTAATTTGAATATGTAATTTGTACCTTCCTACTTTAAAATGTAATGGATGAACCTCACCCTGTGAGAACTATCTTCATGATCAAGAGATCTCATATGCAAGATAAGTATGTGTTGGGATAGGGCTGTGGAGGGCGGCTGCTCGGGCACACCCCTGTCAAGTTAAGGAGATTCAACTGAGGAAGCACAAGGGAACTCTCATCTGGGAACAACAACTGCAGGGAGAACACATTTTCAGCCTTCTGCTGCCTAATACTGAAGCACCCCCAAACAACAAACCAAATGCAACAACTACTGCAAGCATTCCTGGGGGAAGGCCTGCAGCAGATGGATTTGCATATAGTGATGTCATCCAAGCAGTGGGCATAGTTGGCTGCAACCCTCGTCTGCATATGAAAAGAGAAAAGGGTCACGCAGGGCATGGCGGCCTTTGTGGGGTTGCGCTTGGATGACCCCTAAATCGCTTTATACACCCCCACCCCCCATCAGTGTGGGCTCATGTTGGCCATGCCCCAGCCCCTGAAGCATTCAAGCTGATTTCTTGCAGCAGCTGGACCCAGAAACAGCTCCAGAGTTGCTCTACAAGACAAGTAAAAGGGTGTGAGCCCTGCAGCACCACCTGTAGTTTGCATACACACATATATAGGACAGCATCTCTTATATGCCCCAGGGTCAATAAAATAGTATCCTTATCTAGGGTATCCATCCCCTCAGATAAGGTATCCGTCCATGCCGCTACAGCACTACACACCCAGGCCGACGCAATTGCCGGTCTGAGTAAGGTACCTGAATGTGTATAAATGGACTTCAGGGAAATCTCCTGTTTGCGGTCAGCAGACTCTTTGAGGGTAGCCGTATACTGGGACGGGAGGGCTACCTTCTTGGATAAGCGTGTTAATGCTTTGTCCACCCTAGGGGAGGATTCCCATCGTAACCTATCCATTGATGGGAAAGGATACGCCATAAGAATCCTTTTGGAAATCTGCAGTCTTTTATCTGGAGATTCCCAAGCTTTTTCACATAACTCGTTCAGCTCGTGTGACCCCCTCAAAGGTTACCTCAGGCTTTTTCACCTTGTACATATGTACCCTCTTGTCAGGGACAGGGGGTTCCTCTCTGATGTGCAAAACATCTTTTATTGCCATAATCATATATCGAATGGATTTTGCCAATTTTGGCTGTAACTTTGCATCATCGTAATCGACACTGGAGTCAGAATCCGTGTCTGTATCTGTGTCAACAATCTGGGATAGTGGGCGCTTATGAGACCCTGACAGTCCCTGCAACATAGGATCAGGCATGGGTTGAGACCCTGACTGTCCCAAAGCTTCAGCCTTGTCTAATCTTTTGTGCAATGAGTTTACACTAGCATTTAAAACATTCCACATATCCATCCAATCAGCTGTCAGCGGAGACACCACATTCATTTGCTCCTGCTCCTCTCTAATATAGCCTTCTTCCTCAGACATGTCGACACACGTGTACCGACACACCACACACACAGGGAATGCTTTTTCTGAAGACAGTTTCCCCACAAGGCCCTTTGGAGAGACAGAGAGAGAGTATGCCAGCACACACCCCAGCGCTATATAACCCAGGAATACACAGTAACTTAATGTTTGCCCAGTAGTACTGCTGTATGTAATTTGCGCCAAATTATGTGCCCCCCCCCCCTCTTTTCAACTCCCTTGTCTACCGTGGTATAAGCAGGGGAGAGTCCGGGGAGCTTCCTCTCAGCGGTGCTGTGAAGAAAAAATGGCGCTGGTGAGTGCTGAGGGAGAAGCCCCGCACCCTCGGCGGCAGGCTTCTGTCCCGCTTAAACTGTAAAATTGGCGGGGGCTCATACATATATACAGTGCCCCGCTGTATATATGTTATATTTTTGCCAAAAAGAGGTTTATATTGCTGCCCAGGGTGCCCCCCCCCCCTGCGCCCTGCACCCTTACAGTGACCGGAGTGTGTGAGGTGTATGGGAGCAATGGCGCACAGCTGCAGTGCTGTGCGTTACTTCAGTGAAGATCATGAAGTCTTCTGCCGCCTCTGAAGTCTTCTTTTCTTCTCATACTCACCCGGCTTCTATCTTCCGGCTCTGCAAGGGGGACGGAGGCGCGGCTCTGGGACGGACGGCGAGGGTGAGATCCTGCGTACCAATCCCTCTGGAGCTAATGGTGTCCAGTAGCCTAAGAAGCTGGACCTTGCAACTCAGAGAGTAGGGCTGCTTCTCTCCCCTCAGTCCCTCGATGAGGGAGTCTGTTGCCAGCAGTGCTCCCTGAAAATTAAAAACCTAACAAAATACTTTCTGTCAGAAAGCTCAGGAGAGCTCCTGAAAAGCACCCAGTCTCCACTGGGCACAGTATCAAACTGAGGTCTGGAGGAGGGGCATAGAGGGAGGAGCCAGTGCACACCCAGAACTAAAGTCTTTCTTAAAGTACCCATGTCTCCTGCGGAGCCTATCTATCCCCATGGTCCTTACGGAGTCCCCAGCATCCTCTAGGACGTTAGAGAAAATAGGATTTTAATACCTACCGGTAAATCCTTTTCTCTTAGTCCGTAGAGGATGCTGGGCACCCGTCCCAGTGCGTACTGTGTCTGCAGTTATTAAATGGCCCTTAACTCCAGAACATTTATGTGGAGAAAACTTTCCTGACTTGACCATCTTCCTTGGATGTTTTCCCCCTGTGTGACTGCTCCCCAGCCTCGGAGGGTTGCATCCATGGTCCCTAGGATCCAGTCCTGGATCCCGAACCATCGCCCCTCTAGGAGGTGAGAACTGTGCAGCCACCAATGGAGTAAGATTCTGGTCTTGGAAGACAGGATTATCCTCCGGTGCATGTGTAGGTGGGATCCGGACCACTTGTCCAACAGGTCCCACTGGAACACTCTGGCATGGAACCTGCCAAACTGAATGGCCTCGTAGGCCGCAACCATCTTCCCCAGCAACAGAATGCATTGATGGATTAACACTCTTGCTGGTTTCAGAATTTGTTTGACCAGACTCTGGAACTCCATAGCCTTTCCACTGGAAGAAAGCCTCTTCTGTGTCCAGTATGACTCCCAGAAACAACAACCGCGTCATTGGGACCAACTGCGATTTTGGCAAGTTTAGGAGCCAACCATGTGTTAGGGTCTCCTGCCCTGTGCTGCCACGTCGTCATGGCAACCGGGAGACAAGTGCTAGTGGAGTAACCTGAGCGCAGCTGATACTCCGGTTCAGGTCTTTTGCTGTGCAGTGGTTATAGGCTCTGTGCACGGCAGGGGATCCGGTGCTGGTTTTTGTGCTCACAGTCTGTGAGGTCTGAGTGGGGCGTGGACAGCACCTGCTTTATAGGGCCTCTTTTCAGGGTGAGCAGATGCTGCTGAATCTTTGTTGGTTTGTCAGTTCATGAAAGTTAGCCAGTACTGTGTAGCTTTGTATTTGTTTGTTGCTTACTGCAAATAGGCCTGGGGATTTGGTATTACACTCTGCCAATCCAGACCTAGCAGTAAGACTGGAGTCAGTCGTTTAGCTTGCTGGGGTTCTGTTACTACTCTGTGAACTTAGCAAGTTTGCGGCTGTATTCTAAGACTTGCCTGTCTAATCCTGTCTCACTGTGCTAGGTGTCAGGGGTCAGTTTAGTGGCAGTAAGCTAAAACCTGTACACTGCAAGTGAGAATTAGGATTGTGGAGATTCTCCTTGTGTCTATCTTTCCATCTCTGACCAAGGAGTTTACTGCCACACCCGTTGGTAACCCTTTAGGGTTTTGCTGTTGCCCTTAGCAACAGCATTTCGGGTTCTCTACGTATTAAAACACAACATCTTGCTTTTTTCCATCTGAGCAGTTCTAATACAAGGGAGATACCCAGTTCCTTAGCCTCTGGGCTTCTCTGTTCACTTTGTGTGTGTTTTGTTACCCTATCACCTTCTGTGTACGTTATGTCATATTCCCCAGTTTGTCTGTGAGTCCATTTGTTTTGCATAACAGTTCAAACACCAGTACATTCCTGCAGACACTGGAGTGCATAACAGTTCTGACACCAGTACTTTCCTGCAGGCACTGGTGTGCATAACATATTCAGCAGCCTAATACTCCTGTTGAAATTTTGTGGGAATATGGAGCATACCCCTCAAAATACGTTGCAACAGGTGGTCGATCAGGTGCAGGTCCTGACTCGACAATTTAATGATTTGTCCATTAAAATGCACACCTCCCAGGCTGCTGGCGGAGCTCCCGCAGCAGCAGCACCTGCAGGGGTTAAGGAGCCGAAAGTAAATCTCCCGGATCGTTTTTCTGGAGATCGCTCGCAGTTCTTTTGTTTCAAGGAGAGCTGCAAGCTATACTTCCGGCTTAGGCCTCAGTCTTCTGGGTCGGAGATTCAGCGGGTGGGCATAGTGATTTCCTTGCTACAAGGAGACCCACAGGTCTGGGCATATGGGTTGCAGCCTGACTGTCCGTCGCTTAAAAGTTTTGATGCTTTTTTTACGGCACTGGGCATGTTGTATGATGACCCTGACAAGACGGCCTCAGCCGAGGCTCAGATTTCGATCCTTAAGCAAGGGCGAAGGCCAGTTGAGGTTTACTGTACGGAGTTTCGGAGGTTGGCCCATGATACCCAGTGGAATGACCCAGCCCTGAGACACCAGTACCGAAGAGGTCTTTCAAACCAGATAAAGGACCAACTGGTACAATATCCCTTGCCTGATAGCTTGGATCAGCTCATGCAGTTATCCATCCGGGTGGATAGACGGCTGAGAGAGCGTAGGCTTGAAAGGGAGACTGAGATTTCCTTCCTTCCCAAGGGAACCTCAGACTCTGAGGAATTTTCTGAGGAGCCTATGCAGATTGGGGCTACCCGCCTCTCCTCGCGTGAGAAGATGCGGAGGAGACAGCAGGGGTTGTGTTTGTACTGTGGGAATAAAGGTCATGTGGTAGTATCATGCCCAGAAAAGCCGGAAAACTTCAGGGCCTGAGGGTGATGGGAAATATCCTGTCAGGCCAGAAGTCAGAATTTCCCAAGAAGACTTTTATCATTCCGGTGACCTTGAAGATCCTCGGTCAAACTGTCAAGACTGAGGCCTTTGTGGACAGTGGGGCCGACGGGGTTTTTATGGACCGCCAATTCGCCCTGAAACACTCTGTTCCCTTAGTACCCTTGGCATCGGAAATTGAGATTTGTGGGTTAAACGGGGAACCATTATCCCAAGGTAAAATTACCTCTTGCACTAGCCAGATTTCTTTGTTTATTGGAGCCACACACTCTGAAAAATTGTCCTTTTATGTGACTGTCTGTACTTTTGCCCCATTGGTGTTGGGGTTACCCTGGTTAAGGGCCCACAATCCTCAATTTGACTGGGTTTCTGGGGAGATTCTTAGTTGGGGTACTGATTGTTTCAGGAGTTGCTTGAGCCTTCCAGTCAGGTTCTCGCAGCTAAGTTTGCCAGGATTGCCAGGGTGTTATGCAGATTTTGCGGACGTGTTCTCCAAAAAAGTTGCAGAGGTACTACCTCCCCATCGCCCCTATGACTGTGCCATTGATTTGTTGCCAAATGCTAAGCTTCCCAAGAGCAGGTTGTACTCCCTGTCACGTCCTGAGACTCAGGCTATGGCAGAGTACATTCAGGAGAACTTGGCTAAGGGATTTATCAGACCTTCACAGTCTCCAGTTGGGTCGGGGTTCTTCTTCGTGGGTAAAAAGGACGGTTCGTTGCGACCCTGCATCGACTTCAGGGAATTGAACCGTATCACGATTAAAAACTCATACCCACTGCCTCTCATTTCGGTCTTGTTTGACCAGCTTCGTACTGCCACCATTTTTTCTAAGATTGACCTACGCGGTGCGTACAATCTAATCCGAATAAGAGAGGGGGATGAATGGAAGACTGCCTTTAATACCCACTCAGGGCATTATGAATATTTGGTGATGCCTTTTGGGCTCTGTAATGCCCCGGCAGTCTTCCAGGATTTCATGAATGATGTGCTCAGGGAATATTTGGATAGATTCTTAGTTGTATACTTAGATGACATCCTAATCTTCTCCCATTCCCTGGAGGAACATCGGAAGCATGTACGCTTAGTCCTCCAGAAACTCAGAGACCACCGGCTTGGGGCGAAGCTGGAGAAGTGCGAATTTGAAGTTCAGCAAATCGCATTTCTAGGATATATTATCTCCCCAGTAGGTTTCCAAATGGAGGGTTCCAAGGTACAGGCAGTCCTGGATTGGGTGCAGCCCACTAGTTTGAAGGCGCTTCAGCGTTTCCTGGGCTTTGCAAATTTTTATAGACGATTTATCGCTGGATTTTCGTCTATAGTGGCGCCCTTGGTGGCACTCACTAAGAAAGGGGCGGATGTTGCTCACTGGTCTTGTGAGGCTAAAGCGGCTTTTGCCCGTCTCAAAAGGGCATTTGTTTCGGCCAAGGTGCTGCGACACCCAGATCCAGAGCGTCCTTTTGTGGTGGAGGTGAATGCCTCTGAGATGGGTATTGGGGCAGTGCTTTCTCAGATGGGAGTGTCTGATAATCGCCTTCATCCCTGTGCTTACTTTTCCCGTAAATTTTCGCCTGCCGAGATGAATTATGACGTGGGTAACCGGGAATTGTTGGCTATTAAGGATGCACTCGAGGAGTGGAGACACTGGCTTGAGGGGGCTAAGTTTGTGGTCTCAATTCTCACTGACCATAAGAATCTGGCATATTTAGAGTCAGCGAAGCGTCTCAATGCCAGGCAGGCACGATGGGCTTTGTTTTTTGCTCGCTTTAATTTTTTGATAACATATCGCCCTGGGTCAAAAAACATCAAGGCTGATGCGCTCTCGCGGAGTTTTGCTCCAATCCAGGAGACCACCGAGGAGCCGTTGCCCATTGTTTCCCCATCATGTATTAAAGTGGGCATTACCCAGGACCTCTTATCATTAGTCCTTAGAGCACAGGAGCAGGCTCCTCCAGACCTTCCGGTAGGTCTTTTGTTTGTGCCTCCTAGGTTAAGACAGCGAGTGTTCCTGGAATTCCATGCCAAGAAGTCGGCAGGTCACCCGGGTATTGCCAGAACTCGGGAGTTGCTATCTAGGGCGGTGTGGTGGCCCTCGGTGGCTAAGGATGTGGATCAGTGGGTTCGGGCATGTGACATCTGTGCCCGAAATAAGACTCCTAGAGGGGTTCCTGTTGGCCCATTACATCCACTCTCTATCCCATCTAAGCCATGGACCCACATTTCAATGGATTTTGTGGTGGACTTGCCCAAATCCTCGGGGATGACAGCCATCTGGGTTGTCGTTGACAGGTTTTCGAAGATGGCGCACTTCGTTCCACTGGTTGGGCTGCCATCAGCCAGACGCCTGTCTGAATTATTTATGCTGCATGTTGTGCGTCTCCACGGGTTGCCACTTGATGTGGTCTCTGACCGCGGATCCCAGTTTGTGGCCAAATTCTGGAGGGCATTTTGTTCCGATCTCCAGATTTCTGTCAGCTTGTCGTCAGGCTACCATCCGCAGTCTAATGGGCAGACTGAAAGGGTGAACCAGTCCTTGGAGCAGTTCCTCAGGTGTTATGTCTCCAAGTGTCAGACTGACTGGGTTGCTCATCTGTCCATGGCGGAGTTTGCCTATAACAACGCGGCTCACTCTGCTACAGGGATCTCTCCCTTCCTTTGTGTGTATGGGCATCATCCTAAGGCCAATTCTTTTGACCCCCTGGACTCCACGCCTGGTGGTTCCTCTGTGGTTTCGGTCCTTAGAGGTATTTGGCGGAAAGTGAAGAAAGCCCTTGTGTCTGTGTCATTAGTGACCAAAAGGGTTTTTGATAAGCGGAAAAGACCCTGCAGCTTCAAATTAGGAGACTTCGTCTGGTTGTCTACCAAGAATTTGAAGTTGAGACAGCCATCTCATAAGTTAGGGCCCCGGTTCATCGGCCCTTATAAGATCACCAGGGTTATCAATCCGGTGGCATTTCAGTTAGATCTGCCCCGTTCTTTGGATATCAATAAAACATTTCATTGTTCCCTTTTAAAACGGGCGATTAGTAATCCTTCTTCCAGTGGAAGACCTTCCCCTCTTCTGATACGTGGCCAGAGGGAGTTTGTTGTTGAAAGGATTCTTGACTCCAAGGTGGTTCGGGGTCGGCTGTCATTTTTGGTGCACTGGAAGGGGTATGGCCCGGAGGAGCGGTCGTGGGCGCGCAGTTGTGATCTTCATGCCCCCAGACTGATACGCTCTTTCTTCTCGCAGTTCCCCGATAAACCCGGTGGTAGGGGTTCTTTGACCCCTCGTCAGAGGGGGGGTACTGTTAGGGTCTCCTGCCCTGTGCTGCCACGTCGTCATGGCAACCGGGAGACAAGTGCTAGTGGAGTAACCTGAGCGCAGCTGATACTCCGGTTCGGGTCTTTTGCTGTGCAGTGGTTATAGGCTCTGTGCACGGCAGGGGATCCGGTGCTGGTTTTTGTGCTCACAGTCTGTGAGGTCTGAGTGGGGCGTGGACAGCACCTGCTTTATAGGGCCTCTTTTCAGGGTGAGCAGATGCTGATGAATCTTTGTTGGTTAGTCAGTTCATGAAAGTTAGCCAGTACTGTGTAGCTTTGTATTTGTTTGTTGCTTACTGCAAATAGGCCTGGGGATTTGGTATTACACTCTGCCAATCCAGACCTAGCAGTAAGACTGGAGTCAGTCGTTTAGCTTGCTGGGGTTCTGTTACTACTCTGTGAACTTAGCAAGTTTGCGGCTGTATTCTAAGACTTGCCTGTCTAATCCTGTCTCACTGTGCTAGGTGTCAGGGGTCAGTTTAGTGGCAGTAAGCTAAAACCTGTACACTGCAAGTGAGAATTAGGATTGTGGAGATTCTCCTTGTGTCTATCTTTCCATCTCTGACCAAGGAGTTTACTGCCACACCCGTTGGTAACCCTTTAGGGTTTTGCTGTTGCCCTTAGCAACAGCATTTCGGGTTCTCTACGTATTAAAACACAATATCTTGCTTTTTTCCATCTGAGCAGTTCTAATACAAGGGAGATACCCAGTTCCTTAGCCTCTGGGCTTCTCTGTTCACTTTGTGTGTGTTTTGTTACCCTATCACCTTCTGTGTACGTTATGTCATATTCCCCAGTTTGTCTGTGAGTCCATTTGTTTTGCATAACAGTTCAAACACCAGTACATTCCTGCAGACACTGGAGTGCATAACAGTTCTGACACCAGTACTTTCCTGCAGGCACTGGTGTGCATAACACCATGTTGTTGAAGAACTGTCAGGGAGAGTAGATGTTTTGCACCAACTGGTCCCTGGATCTCGCCTTTATCAGGAGATCATCCAAGTACGGCATAATTGTGACTCCTTGCTTGCGAAGGAGAACCATCATTTCCACCATCACCCTGGTGAAAATCCTCGGAGCCGTGGACAGACCAAACGGCAACGTCTGAAATTGGTAATGACAATCCTGAATTGCAAACCTCAGGTAGCTTGATGCAGTGGCTAAACGGGAACATGTAATTAGGCATCCTTATGTCTACCAAAACCATGAAATCTCCTTCCTCCGGACTGGAGATCCCTACCCTGAGAGATTCCATCTTGAAATTGAATTTCTTTAGGTAGAAATTGAGGGATTTCAGATTTAAGATTGGTCTGACTGAGCCGTCCGGCTTCGGGAGCACGAAGAGGCTTGAATAAAAACCTTCTCCCTGCTGACTAAGGCCGATTTGAACAATCGGTGAGGGGGAACGTCTTGAAACCCCAGTTTGTACCCTTGTGACACTATTTGTAAAACCCACGAGTCCAGGTCCAAATTAATCCAGAACTGACTGAAGTGTTTTAGACGTGCCCCCACTGGTGTGGGCTCCTGCAAGAGAGCCCCAGCGTCATGCAGTGGATTTGGCAGAAGCAGAGGACGATCTCTGCTCCTGCGATCTTGAAGAGGCTACAGACCTCTTCCCTCTTCTCCTTCCTCTACCTGCAAAGAAAGGGGAATCTTAACTTCTTGCATATCTATTGGGACAAAATGACTGCGTTAGACAATGATGCGTCTTCATCCGTTGAGAGGGAACATAGGGCAAGAAGGTTGACTTACCTGCGGGAGCTGCCGAGATCAAATTAACTAGGCCGTTGCCAAACAAGGCTTCACCTTCATAGGGAAGAGACTCCCTTTCTTCTTGGAGTCAGCATCAGCATTCCCTTGGTGAATCCACAATGCCCTCCTATCCGAGACTGCCATGAAATTGGCCCGTGAACTCAAGAGTCCTATATCCCTTGCAGTCGTAAGTATGCTGCAGTGTCCTTGATATGATCCAACGTAAGGAGTATCCCATCTCTCCAAGATATCTATATCGGAAGACAAGGTATTCGACCAATTCTTGAATACTACTACTCACCCATGCGCATGTAATGGCAGGTCTAAGTAATGTACCCGTGGTTACATAACTAGAAATAATGTAGCTTCCTGCATACGATCCGCTGGATTTGTGACAGGGCCCCGTGCAGAACAGGGGGTGACTCCCACTTTATTCTGTCCGCAGCAGGAAATGAATAAACAATCGGAAACCTTTTGGAGATTTGAAACCATCTTGTCGAGCTGGCCCAGACTTTCTCAAACAGAGATGGAGGAACGTTACATCAGCTTTCATTATATATCTATATATACATACATATAGACCCCTTTGTCAGGAACAGCAGGGTCCTCAGTGATGTTAATATGTCCTTAATATCCACAATCATGTACTGAATGCTCCTTGCCAATATAGGATCTAATCAGGAAATATTATGGTCGACATAGGAATCAGTATCCGAGTCAGTATCAGTGTGTAGTAACATTTTTGCGGGCCTGAGGGAAAAGAAGCATAGCCATGAACATCACATCTATTCTCTACGTCTGTGTCTGGGACACAGATTTATCCAACCTCACTCTGATATTATTGAAACTTTCACCCAGTCAGTTATTGGTGGTGCCAACAGGGCCACCATCATATGTCTGCATTCCTAATATAGTTTCCTCTTGGGAAAAACATTCAGCCACCGACATGTTGACACACATGTACCAAGTACCCACAGACACATCGGCTTATGGGGGATAGACCTACAGTAAATCTGTCAGAGGGACAGAGAGGATTTTTTAGCTCACAACCCAGCGCCAAAAGTACACAGTCTGGGAAATAATAAACTCTATAGTGATAGACTTGTAACGCTCTATAGATGTGCTGGTGAGGTGAGGAAGAAGCCCCGCCGCTGTAATGGCACGCTTCTGTCCCGCTCAGAAACAAATAATTAATTACGCTGGCGGGGTAAGGACAGTGCCCAGGCACTAATGTCCACTTTTGCCAGCCTTTTGTGAGGAATTTATGCTGCCCAGGGTGCCCCCCCCCCACCCACCCACATGCCCTGCACCCTGCAGTGCCTGTGTTTGTGTGGAAGCATGGCGCACAGCATTCCGCTCGCTGCGTGGTACCTCAGAATGCCGTCACTGGAGAAGAAGTCTTCTGTTCTTCTGCTACTCGCCTGTCTTCTGACTTCTGGCTCTGTAAGGGGGTGATGGCAGGCTACGGGAGTGGGCATCTAGGCGTACCCAGCGATCAGCACCCTCAGGAGCTAATGGTGTCCTGTCAGCCAGAAGCAGAGCCATTGAACTCACTAGAAGTTGGTCATACTTCTCTCCCCTAAGTTCCACGAAGCAGGGAGACTGTTGCCAGCAGCCTCCCTGAAAATAAGAAAAACTAACATAAGTATTTTCAGAGAAACTCAGTAGAGCTCCCCTGTAGTGCATCCAGTCTCACTGGGCACAATTCTAAAACTGGAGTCTGGAGGAGGGGCATAGAGGGAGGAGACAGTTCACACCCTTTGAAAGTCTTAAAGTGCCCATGTCTCCTGCGGATCCTGTCTATACCCCATGGTTCTTAATGTGATCCCAGCATCCTCTAGGACGTATGAGAAAACAAATAACGCACACACGAGGAGGAGAGAACAAAGGAAGCTATAAGGAGGGGAAGGGAGGGGAGGGGAGGGGGGGGGGGAGGTAAGGTAGTAAAGGGATATTGGATAAACTACAACCTTATACATATTCATTAATGTACCAGTAGTTAGAAGTAGAAGAGCTCTAACAGAAACCACAAAGCTTATCTAAAGCCACACCACACTGGATATGCCCAATCTCATTTGATCTTTGAAGCAAAGCAGTATTGGACTTTGTTACTACCAAGCAGTCTCCCATCCATGTATTATCAGATTCTTTAGGTGTTTTTAAACTACCAACACCCTTTTCTTGGTACTGTACATTTAATTTTTACACATATTCTTTTATGTACCAGAAGTTAGAAGTAGAAGAGCTCTAACAGAAACCACGAGCTCATCTACAGCCACAGCCAGGGCCGGTGCAAGGTTTCTAGGCGCCCTAGGCAAAGCTACACAATACCGCCCCTGCCCCCTCCCCCCTTTCGGAAACCCAGCATGCGGGTCTTAGCACATACGGGAAATGTGGGTAAAAACCCCAAAACTAGGTTTTTACCACATTTTCCCATTAGTACATCCCGCAGGATGGGTATGGTATACTGGCTGTAAGGATGCCGGCGGTCAGAATACCGATCCCAGCATTCCGACTGGCTAAAACCTGACAGGGGAGTTTAGGTAAGAGAACCCTACTCCTCCCCATAACTTTCTCTCCCTGCAGCCTAAACCTGACCCTAATCTCTCCTCCAGCAGCCTAACCCTATCTCTCCCTTCCCACAGCCTAACAATCACCTCCCCCTCCTGCAGTTTAACCCTAACCACCCTGCAGCCTAACCCTAACCTTCCCCACCCCCTGTAGCCTAACCCTCACCTCCCCCTCCCGCAGCCTAACCTTAATCCCCCCACCCCCTGCAGCCTAACCCTAACCTTCCCCACCCCCTGCAGCCTAACTCTAACCAAACTTTCGTTCGGGAACCCAGCTGTTACTGATACTGCCGTTGGCATTTTTACTGCTGTCAGGATTCCGGAGATGGCATTCGGTCTGCCAGGATGCTTAATGCTGGGATCCCAGCTACATCCCCATCACGCCCAGTGTGCTGACTCTTAGTGGAAACTCTAGGACAGGTTGCTGCTGTAATGCTGCAGGTGTACCCAGGGTGTGCAAGAACCGCTAGCCCAGGGCTGGATTAAGCCTTTGGGAGGCCATAGGGCCCTAAAGACAGGAGGGCCCTCTCCGTCATGTCAGCATCACATCCTTGGCTGTGCCTATCAGTCACCTTTCCAGAGCTTTGAGTATTTGGAAAATGCAGTCAAACCTTCAAAAACTGCAGTTTGCAAAGTTATGATTGCATTTTAGTGTTAGCCCCCCCCCCCCCCCCGCATTTTAGTGTTAGCCCCCCCCCCATGTACCGACACATGCAGGATTTGCCCATGCACAATGCCCAGGACCAAGAACACCAGTCTCTGCTCAAAGTAGTCACAGGAAGGTGCCGCTAGCCACGTACCTGCCCTGGCTGGGTGTCCATATTTGCAGCGGCAGCCACTTACCTACGTGAAGCAGGGCAGGGAGTACATACTGCTGCATGTGCAGACTACAGTGAGTGTAATGTGGCCAGGGAGGGAGAGAGAGGGAACAGGACCACATCTGCTGTTGCTGCTAGCCATTACTACATGTCCCTCTGTAAACTGCAGCTCAGCCTGTTCAGCTCCACAAGCTGAATGTTCAGCACCCCTCACCCCTGGCTTAGTCTGGCTTGTGCCTCCTTATGCTTAGCCCAGTACCATGCTGGGAGCTGGCTGCACACAGTATAACTTTCTAGACACTGTTTGCACTGCATTTCTCCCCCACCACCTACGAGTCTACGACCTCCGTTCACACTCACAGCACAGCCTAATAAATCATGCAGAGAGGGGCTGCCGCTGATCTCCGTAGATCACAGGGGAGGAGGTCTGTACAGTGGCATCCTCGCATGCTGCTTAGTGCTGGACTGAAATCACTGAATAGAAAGAGGATCAAGGACGGACTTTGCTAGGGAGGAGGTAGAGGGGGCGAACGCTCCAATCAACCCTGCCTTCGACCCCCCCTCCTATCAGTTACTGCGTTATTTTCCATTCATGTTCGGGAGGGGGGCGAGGACTGCAGAGAGGAGTGTACATAAGAAGAGGCGGCTGCCAGGTAGTATACACTTACATTGTCAGTGCTGCTGTGTGTGCCGGCTGATAACAGGGGGGGGGGGGGGGGCGGCTATGGCATCCCTGCTCTGCTCCTCATCTCTTAAGGAAGAGGAGGAGCTGAGCTAAGACAGTAATATAGGAGCACTCATCAGCAGCGTGCGGTACCGCCCTCCAGTGGCCGGCGCTCATAGGCAGCTGCCTAAAGCTGCCTAGTGGTAGCGCCGGCCCTGGCCACAGCACACTGGATTTGCCCAATCTCTCCTGATCATGGAAGCTGAGCAGTATTGGTCCTGGTTTTAGTACTTGGATGGGAGACCACCAGGAAATACCAGGAGCTGTGTGTATTTTTACAATACCAACACCGTTCTCTTGATGCATTCCATTTTGAAACATTGGGGCAGATCTATTAAGCCTGGTGAACTGATAAAGTGCAAGGTGATAAAGTACCAGCCAGTCAGCTCCTAACTGTCATTTTTCAAACCCAGCCTGTGACATGGCAATTAGGAGCTGATTGGCTGGTACTTTATCACCATGCAAATTATCATTTCACCAGGTTTAATAAATCGTCCGCTTATTCATTTATGTACGAGTAGTTAGGAGTAGAAGAACTCTAACAGAAACCACTAAGCTCATCTACCGCCACACCACACTGTATATGCCCAATATCACCTGATCTTAGGCCTGGTTTGTTCTTGGATGTGAGACCACCTGGGAATACCAGGTGCTGTAGGTAGTTTTATACTACCAACACCGTTCTCTTGATGCATTCTATTTTGAAACTTATTCATTGATGTAGAAGTTAGAAACAGCAAAAATCATCTACAGCCGCATCACACTGGATATGTCCAATCCAGTGGCGTAACTAGAAATTTTTCTCCCCCAAGCCAAAAAATTCTTCGGCGCCCCCCCCCCCCCCCCCCCTTCATGCTCCATAATTGGGAGCAAGAAAGGGATAAATATGCGCGCGCCTTAGGCGCGCGCGTCAAAAAAGGGGGCGTGGTTTTGTTGGAGTGGGCGTGGTTTCGCATAAAGGGGCGTGGCATTGCAGGAAAAGACTACCTTATACCCCAGTTTTGCAACCTGCACGCCCATACGTTGGCCACCACAGGAAAGAAAAATAATCCTGATTCATGCGCCTTACATTATTTGTCATTTTTCCTCCTTATAGTAATGCCCAGTATACATTATGCCACATACTGCAATGGCCCTTAGACATTATGCCGCACACAATAATGCACGACACAATATGCACACACTGTAATGCCCCCGACACATTATGCCACACACCGTAATGTCTGTGACACATTATGCCACACACCGTAATGCCTGTGACACATTATGACAGGAATCGCAATGCCCGTTATACATTATGCTACACACTGCAATGCCCCTGATACATTATAGCACATACAATGTCTGTGACACATTATGACACACACCGCAATGTCCGTGATACATTATGCCACACACTGCAATGCCCGATACATTATAGCACATACAATGCCTGTGACACATTATGCCACACACTGCAATGACCTTGAGACATTATACCACAATGCCCGTGATATAGTATACCATACACCGTAATGCCTGTGACACATACCGCAATGCCCTGCCTGTTATACCCTATGCCACACATCGCAATGCCCGTTATGTATTATGCCACACTGCAATGACCCTGAGACATTATACCACATACCACAATGCCCGTGATATAGTATACCACACACCGTAATGCCTGACACATTATGACACACACCGCAATGTCCGTGATACATTATGCCACACACTGCAATGACCCTGAGACATTATACCACATATCACAATGCCCGCGATATAGTATACCATACACCGTAATGCCTGCGACACATTATGACACACACCGCAATGTCCGTGATACATTATGCCACACACCGTAATGCCCATTACACATTAAGTCCTACAGTAAGGCTTCTAATTACTTTTCAATTACCTGCTCGTTGTCAGGGGTTTCATGCACTGGGTGTCATGCTCGTTGCCAGGGGTTTCATGCTCTTGGTTCCATGCACGGTGCCAGGGGTTTTCATGCTCAGGGTGTCATGCTCGTTGCCAGGGGTTTCATGCACTGGGTGTCATGCTCGTTGCCAGGTGTTTCATGCACTGGGTGTCATGCTCGTTGCCAGATGTTTCATGCACTGGGTGTCATGCTCGTTGCTAGGAGGTAGTCCTTGTTGCTAGGGCTGTGCTCCCAGTGCCACATATGTCCCCAGTGCCAGATATTCCCCCACGGTGCCAGGTACTTACATGCCCCAGTGCCAAATATAGTCGTCCCCCCCATGTGCCAGGTACACATATGCCCCCAGTGCCAGATATTCCCCCCCAGTGCCATATATGCCCCCAGTGCCAGATATTCCCCCCAGTGCCATATATGCCCCCCGTGCCATATATGCCCCCAGTGCCAGATACCCCCCCAGTGCCATATATGCCCCCAGTGCCAGATATTCCCCCCCAGTGCCATATATGCCCCAGTGCCAGATATCCCCCCCAGTGCCAGATATGCCCCCAGTGCCAGATATTCCCCCCAGTGCCAGAAATGCCCCAGTGCCAGATATTCCTCCGCCCCCCCGTGCCATATATGCCCCCAGTGCCAGATATTTACCCCCCCCCCCCGCCGTCGCTTTTTGGAGGGACACGGAGGGCACAGCTCGTCTCTCCTGTGTCCCTCCTGCTGCATCATCTCCGGCGGCCGCGGGTCTAATAGGGGGAAGTGCCGGTTCGTGAGCCAATTAGAGCTCACGGACGGCACTTCCCCCTATTAGACCCGCGGCCGCCGGAGATGATGCAGCAGGAGGGACACAGGGAGGCGCGCTGTGTGCCCTCCGTGTCCCTCCAAAAAGCGGCGGAGGGAAGGAGACTGCAGACTGACATGCGGACGCTCGTCCGCATGTCAGTCTGCTGTAAATCAGTGGCGCCCCCGCAGCCCCTCGCCCCCAAGCCACCGCGAGGACTGCGGGGGCAGTAGTTACGCCACTGGTCCAATCTCATCTGATGATGGAAGCTAAGCAGTGTTGTGCCTGGTTTGTTTTTGGATTTCAAGTCCTGCCTTCTGGTTTGGCCACGGCACCTCGGATATTCACCAAGGTCATGGCCGTGATGACGACCCTTCACCATCAGAGAATCAGGATCCTGCCAAATCTGGACGACTTGCTGATCCTGGTGAACTCCCAAGAGGTTCTCCACAGTTATCTGGAACTGGCGGTCCAATTCCTAAAAGTCCACGGGTGGCTCATCAACTGAAAAAAGTCCTCGCTGGTCCCTGCTCGGAACATTGTGCACCTAGGGGCACTGCTGGACACACACAGCCAACAATTGTTTCTGTCTCCAGAGAAAGTCCTGAAAATTCAGGACAGTATCGTCCTCTCTCGCCCAAGAGTGTTGATACACACGGCGATGCAAGTACTAGACCTCATGGTGTCGGCTTTCGATATGGTAGAGTACGCTCAATTTCATTACCGCCCTCTGCAGAGGTTAATCCTCTCCAAGTGGGACGGCCTGCCTCATCGGATGATGTCTCAAATGATCTCCTTGACTCCGGAGGTTCGTCTGACACTGAGCTGGTGGCTACAGGACCAACAGTTGAGCAGGGGCCATCCCTTCTGGATCTCCAACTGTGTCCTCCTGACAATGGATGCCAGTCTTTTGGGCTGGGCCATGGTGTTGGAGCAACACTTTCTCCAGGGTCGGTGGACCAGGGAGGAATCTCTCCTCCTGATATACATTCTGGAATTGCAGGCAGTGTTCAATTAATTGACACTGGCCCTGCCTCTAGTACAGAACAGGCCTGTTCAAGTACAATCTGACAACGCCACCACGGTAGTGTACACAAATCATCAAGGCGGCACTCGAAACTGCATGGCAAAGCTGGAAGTATCAAAAATCCTCCGTTGGGTAGAAAGTCATCTGACAGCAATATCGGCAGTGTTCATTCCCGGAGTCCTCAACTAGGAAGCGGATTTCCTCAGTCGTCAGGACGTTCACGCTGGAGAGTGGAGAGGCCGCAGCAGAAATGTCTGCACTGGTGTCAGTAGGTGACTGAGGCAGGGATGACTGGGAGATAGTGGGTGACTGAAGCATGTATGAGTGGGAGATAGTGGGTGACTGAGGCCGGGGTGACTGGGAGATAGTGGGTGACAGGGAGATAGTGGGTTACTGAGGGAGGGGTGATAGGAAGGGGTTGGGTAAGTATGGGAAGAAAGTGGGTGACAGGTATAATAAATGACTAAGGCAGGGGTGATAGGGAGATAGTGGATGACTGTGGCAGGGGTGACAGGGACAGTAAGAGACTGAGGCAGGGGTGACAGGGATAGTGGCTGACTGAGGCAGGGGTGACTGGGAGATAGTGGGTGACTGAGGCAGGGTTGACAGGGATAGTGGGTGACTGAAGCAGGGGTGATAGGGTGACAGTGGGTGACTAAAGCAGGGGTGACTGGTATAGTGGGTGACTGAGGCAGGGATCGCAGATATAGTGGTTGACTGAGGCAGCGGTGACTGGGAGATAGTGGGTAACTGAGGCAGGGGTGACAGGGAAAGTGTGTGACTCAGGCAGGGGTGATAGGGAGATAGTGGGCTGCATATCTCTGCCTCACTGCAGCAGCACATTCCTGCTTCAATGACAGCAGCACATCCCTACCTCACTTATAGCAGCACATCCCTGCCTCGCTGACAGCAGCACATCCCTGCCTCGCTGACAGCAGCACATCCCTGCCTCGCTGACAGCAGCACATCCCTGCTTCGCTGACAGCAGCACATCCCTGCTTCGCTGACAGCAGCACATCCCTGCTTCGCTGACAGCAGCACATCCCTGCCTCGCTGACAGCAGCACATCCCTGTCTCGCTGACAGCAGCACAGCACTGCTTCGCTGACAGCAGCACATCACTGCTTCACTACCAGCAGCACATCCCTGCCTCACTGGCAGCAGCACATCCCTGCCTTACTGACAGCTGTATATAGGGCCTAATTCAGACCTGATCCCTGCTGTGCATATTCACACAACAGGAGATCAGGTCTGAAGTGCGTGTGTGCTGGTGCCGCAGTGCACCGGCACATGCCAGAGATGCGATCAGCATCTCTGCCCAGTGAGCGCCTCTGCCTGATTGACAGGCAGAGGCGGTCACTGGGCAGGAGGAGTCGGGCCAGCGGCGTTGTGCCGCCATTTTGGGGGCACAGTCAGGACAACGCAGACATGACCGGACCGTATGGGGGCGGGCCGTGACGGCTGCGTGACCCGGACAGCAACGGGCCTTATTTACTAAAATCTCAGATAAATTTTATGGCATTTATGTGCAGTCTAGTTTGCACAGTTGATAGAGTGTTGATCTTGCACTATCAATGTAAGCCTCACATAGGTTTGATACACATGTAAGTTTGTTTTTATTTTACTACATTGTGGTTTGTGGCTCTATACCATGTAATGCATGTCTTTTAACAGTAGTCAAGTCTTCCAATGTGCTTGTTAGTGAAACCCAATAGATAGCTTTATTTTATTTTGTTTCTTCAAATATTGAATGCATATGTCTTATAACTTTTTTTTTTTTTCAATATACAGGTTGAGTATCTGTATATACATTTTTATTATAAGATTTTCAATGACACAAGTACATCCAAGTTGCAGATTATGGATTGTGAAGGACAAATCAACCATATAAACAATTTAAGCAATTTAAATTGCATGCAGGTAGTAGAATATCAAACTCCTTGGATGAGAGTTGGTCGTAATAAACTAGGATAGAAAAGAATAAAGTAGAAAATAAGATTTTAAACCTACCGGTAAATCTTTTTCTCGTAGTCCGTAGAGGATGCTGGGGACTCCGTAAGGACCATGGGGATAGACGGGCTCCACAGGAGACATGGGCACTTTAAGAAAGACTTTAGTTCTGGGTGTGCACTGGCTCCTCCCTCTATGCCACAGTTAGAGAAACTGTGCCCAGAGGAGACGGACAGTATGAGGAAAGGATTTTGTTAATCCAGGGCAAGATTCATACCAGCCACACCAATCACACCGTATAACTTGTGATAAACTACCCAGTAATCAGTATGAAAAAACAACATAGCATCAGTGCAGGACCGATGCAACTATAACATAACCCTTATTGAAGCAATAACTATATACAAGTATTGCAGAAGTAGTCCGCACTTGGGACGGGCGCCCAGCATCCTCTACGGACTACGAGAAAAAGATTTACCAGTAGGTTTAAAATCTTATTTTCTCTAACGTCCTAGAGGATGCTGGGGACTCCGTAAGGACCATGGGGATTATACCAATGCTCCAAAACGGGCGGGAGAGTGCGGATGAATCTGCAGCACCGATTGAGCAAACATGAGTTCCTCCTCAGCCAGGGTATCAAACTTATAGTATTTTGCAAAGGTGTGTGAACCCGACCAAGTAGCAGCTTGACACAGCTGTAGTGCCGAGACCCCTCGGGCAGCCGCCCAAGAAGAGCCCACTTTCCTCGTGGAATGGGCCTTGACCGATTTCAGTAACTGCAATCCAGCCATAGAATGCGCTTGCTGAATCGTGTTACAAATCCGGCGAGCAATAGCCTGCTTTGAAGCAGGGGCACCAATCTTGTTGGTTGCATACAGGACAAACAGCGCTTCAGTTTTCCTGACTCTAGCCGTCCTGGCCACGTAAATTTTCAAAGCCCTAACCACATCAAGTAACTCGGAATCCTCCAAGTCACGCGTAGCCACAGGCACCACAATAGGTTGGTTCATATGAAAAGATGAGACCACTTTTGGTAGGAATTGAGGACGGGTCTGCAATTCCGCTCTATCCACATGGAATACCAAATATGGGCTTTTATGTGACAAAGCCGCTAATTCCGACACTCGCCTAGCCGAAGCCAAGGCTAATAACATGACCACCTTCCATGTGAGATATTTTAACTCCACTGTTTTAAGTGGTTCAAACCAGTGTAATTTTAGAAAACTTAACACCACGTTAAGGTCCCAAGGTGCCACCGGAGGCACAAAAGGAGGCTGAATATGCAGCACTCCTTTTACAAAAGTCTGAACTTCTGGAAGAGAAGCCAATTCTTTTTGAAAGAAAATGGATAAGGCCGAAATCTGGACCTTAATAGAGCCTAATTTTAGGCCCAAATTCACTCCAGTTTGTAGGAAGTGAAGGAAACGGCCCAGATGGAATTCTTCCGTAGGAGCATTCCTGGCCTCACACCAAGAAACATAATTTCGCCATATACGGTGTAATGTTTTAACGTTACATCCTTCCTAGCCTTGATCAGCGTAGGGATGACCTCAACCGGAATGCTAGGATCCGGCATTCAACCGCCATGCCGTCAAACGCAGCCGCGGTAAGTCTTGGAACAGACAGGGCCCCTGATGCAACAGGTCCTGTCTTAGAGGGAGAGGCCACAGATCTTCTGTGAGCATTTCCTGCAGATCCGGATACCAGGTCCTCCGTGGCCAATCTGGAACAATGAGGATTGTTCTCACTCCTCTTTGTCTTATTATCCTCAACACCTTGGGTATGAGAGGAAGAGGAGGAAATACATAGACCGACCGGAACACCCACGGTGTCACTAGGGCGTCTACAGCTACTGCCTGAGGGTCTCTTGACCTTGCGCAATACCTCTGTAGCTTTTTGTTGAGCCGGGACGGCATCATGTCTATCTGTGGCAGTTCCCACCGACTTGTAATCTGTGCAAAGACTTCCTGATGAAGTCCCCACTCTCCCGGATGTAGGTCGTGTCTGCTGAGGATGTCTGCTTCCCAGTTGTCCACTCCCGGAATGAACACTGCTGACAGTGCGCTTGCGTGATTCTCCACCCAGCGAAGAATTCTGGTGGCTTGTGCCATCGCCACTCTGCTTCTTGTGCCGCCTTGGCGGTTTACATGAGCCACTGCGGTGACGTTGTCTGACTGGATCAGAACCGGTTGGTCGCAAAGTAAGGTCTCCGCTTGACGTAGGGCATTGTATATGGCCCTTAGTTCCAGGATGTTGATGTGAAGACAAGTCTCTTGACTTGACCAAAGACCTTGGAAATTTCTTCCCTGTGTGACTGCTCCCCAACCTTGGAGGCTTGCGTCTGTGGTCACCAGGATCCAGCCCTGAATGCTGAATCTGCGTCCCTCGAGAAGGTGAGCACTCTGCAGCCACCACAAGAGTGATACCCTGACCCTGGGGGACAGGGTGATCAACCAATGCATCTGTAAATGTGACCCGGACCACTTGTCCAGTAGGTCCCATTGGAAAGTCCTCGCATGGAACCTGCCGAATGGAATGGCCTCGTATGATGCCACCATCTTTCCCAGGACTCGAGTGCAGTGATGCACTGACACCTGTTTTGGTTTCAATAGGTTCCTGACAAGAGTCATGAGTTCCTGGGCCTTTTCTATCAGGAGATAAACCCTCTTCTGGTCTGTGTCCAGAATCATGCCCAAGAAAGACAGACGAGTAGTAGGAATCAACTGCGACTTCGGGATATTGAGAATCCAGCCGTGTTGCTTTAACACTTTCAGTGAAAGTGATATGCTGTTCAGCAACTGCTCTCTTGATCTCGCTTTTATGAGATCGCCCAAGTACGGGATAATTGTGACACCTTGCTTGCACAGGAGCACCATCATTTCCGCCATTACCTTGGTGAAAATTCTCAGGGCCATGGAGAGACCAAACAGCAACGTCTGAAATTGGCAATGACAGTCCTGTACCGCAAATCTGAGTTACGCCTGATGAGGTGGATAAATGGGGACATGAAGGTATGCATCCTGTACACAAATGCGGACAACAGGTGTCAAGCCGTGTGTTGCCTTTTTCAAGCTGTAATAAGTAGGGATAAGGACGTTAACCACCTCGGAACATCCTCCCTTATATGTCACCTGCAGCGCATTCATCATAAGTCAGTGACAAGTTCAAAAACTTTGGATGACAGCGGAAGCAGTCCACTAACCACTAAATCCCTTCCTCTTGTAACCAAGCTCCTGCAAACCACACCACCAACTCCCTCAGTGTCAATTTCCTCCTTAGACAGGAGAGCCAATAGTCCTGCAGGTCATGTCACTGGCAAGTCTGACGAGTCCTCTCCTGCCTGGGATTCCTCCGATGCATCCTTGAGTGTAACGCCTACTGCTGCTGGCGCTGCTGTTGTTGCTGCTGGGAGTCGATCGTCATCCCAGAGGGGAAGTCGGAAGACCACTTGTACTTCTTCCAGTAAGCAATTGACTGTCCAACAGTCCTTTGCGAGGAAGATGAAATATCACAGCAGTCATCCTGCTGCAAAGCGGATAACTCAGGTCTGGGTGGTGAGAAACGTGGTTCCGGTATCCATCGTTAATTTAGAGGCAACTAGAGACTTGATTGAGGTACTGTGTCCCCGGTACCAAATACCCTCTAGGTTCCATTTCTCTAGGCAGGCGATACCGAAAATGTACACAGACCTCAGAAAAAGAGTCACCAGTGTCCTAAAAAATGCAGTTGTACCCAATGTCCACTTGTCTGTGGTTAAGTGGAGCAGGGCAGACTCAGGACTATATGACTGTGACAGCCCACTGGGTAGATGTATTGCCTCCCGCAGCAAGAACAGCAGCGGCGGCACCAGTAGCAGCATCTCGCAATTGCCAACTCGTTCCTAGGCAGGCTACGCTTTGTATCACCGCTTTCCATAAGAGGCACACAGCTGACAACCTCTTACGGAAACTGAGGAACATCATCGCAGAATGGCTTACCCCAATTGAACTCTCCTGGGGATTTGTGACATCGGACAACGCCACCAATATTGTGCGTGCATTACATCTGGGCAAATTCCAGCACGTCCCATGTTTTGCACATACATTGAACTTGGTGGTGCAGAATTATTTAAAAAACGACAGGGGCGTGCAAGAGATGCTGTCGGTGGCCCGAAGAATTGCGGGCCACTTTCTGCCTTCAGCCACCGCATGCCGAAGACTGGAGCACCACCAAACATTCCTGAACCTGCCCTGCCATCATCTGAAGCAAGAGGTGGTAACGAGGTGGAATTCAACCCTCTATATGCTTCAGAGGATGGAGGAGCAGCAAAAGGCCATTCAAGCCTATACATCTGCCCACGATATAGGCAAAGGAGGGGGAATGCACCTGACTCAAGCGCAGTGGAGAATGATTTCAACGTTGTGCAAGGTTCTGCAACCCTTTGAACTTTCCACACGTGAAGTCAGTTCAGACACTGCCAGCCTGAGTCAGGTCATTCCCCTCATCAGGCTTTTGCAGAAGAAGCTGGAGACATTGAAGGAGGAGCTAAAACAGAGCGATTCAACTAGGCATGTGGGACTTGTGGATGGAGCCCTTAATTTGCTTAACCAGGATTCAATCTGTTGAAATCAGAGCACTACATTTTGGCCGCCGTGCTCGATCCTAGATTTAAAACCTACATTGTATCTCTCTTTCCGGCAGACACAAGTCTGCAGAGGTTCAAAGACCTGCTGGTGAGAAAATTGTCAAGTCAAGCGGAACGTGACCCGTCAACAGCTCCTCCTTCACATTCTCCCGCAACTGGGGGTGCGAGGAAAAGGCTAAGAATTCCGAGCCCACCCGCTGGCGGTGATGCAGGGCAGTCTGGAGTGAGTGCTGACATCTGGTCCAGACTGAAGGACCTGGCAACGATTACTGACATGTCGTCTACTGTCACTGCATATGATTCTGTCACCTTTGAAAGAATGGTGGAGAAAAAGAGGCAATTTGGAGGCCCTTGCACAAACTGGCTTTATTCTACCTAAGTTGCCCTCCCTCCAGTGTGTACTCCGAAAGAGTGTTTAGTGCGGCCGCTCACCTTGTCAGCAATCGGCGTACAAGGTTACTTCCAGAAAATGTGGAGAAGATGATGATCATCAAAATTAATTATAATCAATTCCTCCGTGGAGACATTCACCAGCAATTGCCTCCAGAAAGTACACAGGGATCTGAGATGGTGGATTCCAGTGGGGACGAATTAATAATCTGTGAGGAGGGGGATGTACACAGTGAAAGGGGTGAGGAATCGGAGGATGATGAGGTGGACATCTTGCCTCTGTAGAGCCAGTTTGTGCAAGGAGAGATTGATTGATTCTTTTTTGGTGGGGGCCCAAACCAACCAGTCATTTCAGTCAGTCGAGTGGCAGACCCTGTCGCTGAAATGATGGGTTCGTCAATGTTTTTCTTTTCAATCTAAGCCCCTGCAGTTTTCTGTAAGCATCTGCTTCGCTATGATGATCAACAAGTCACAAGGGAAAACACTCAGGGCTGGAGGCGTAGATCTTAGGACCAGCTGCTACAAGCATGGCAGAGGTGTCACTATCACTGGTGACACCCAGAGAGGCGGCGAGGGAGATTGTAATGCAGTGCGCGCAGATAAGCAGCGCAATGGTAAAAAGGAGGCATGGTCTCATAGGTAGGGGCGTGGCCTGAATCACCATTTTGTTGCTGCGGGTATCCCGGGGGTTGGGGGCTGTACCCGGGGACTAGTGTGTGAGTGGTGCTGGCTCCTGCACAGTGACAGAAACTGGGTGTTGCACGTAATGTCACAGTGAAACACCCATATTCTGTCACTGAAGAAGAGCCGGCACTTTGGTGTCACCCCACTTGGCGGGTGACACTCGGGTGTGTGCCGCAACCCCGTTGTGATGCCACTGACCCATGGGAAGCTTTACGTGGCTTACCCATGTGTTAGTAGCCCCAAGCATCTTTTGTGTTAGTCCCTGAAGAAAAACTTCAAATATTGTTTACAATTTTGTAATCAATGGCCTAATTCAGTAAGGATTGCAAATTCTGCTAAGTAACAGAATTTGCAATCCTTTGGTTCGCATGCTGGGGCCACCCATCACAGGGCATGGCCACCCAGCATGCCGCCTCCCTTCTTGACCACGCTGAAATTGCAGTCTCAGTGCAGTTCAGCGTGATCATAAAAAATGGGTTAGCCTCCTGTTGGTGCAGACTGTACGTGTGCGCAGGAAGCCGCCACCATTTTTGTGATCGCAACGGCTGCATGTGATGTCATGCAGCCGCTCTGACCACGCCTCCTGTTTCTCCGTTGAAGCCCTGCCCCCGCACCGCTCCATCTCCGACTTTGAAATGGAGTGTTGCTGACCCCCCCCGCACCGATTGACAGTCACAGAAAATGCAGGCGCATGCGTATGCTCTTAGCAATTTTTGCAGTTGGATTGCTTATTGTGATTGCAATCCAACCTGAATCAGGCTCTATTACCTATCACAATGCACTGCAGGTAGTACAAAATGGGGTTAATATAGGAGAAAACCCCCCAGAGCTGTGCTCCTTAACTGTCCCTGGTGGCTAGTGGAGCGGCTGCCCAGTAATCAGTGTCCACGCCAGTGCGCACACGGCCCGCCCCCTACTGCCACGCTGGATCACGGTATAGTGTGGGCACAGAAGCCCCTTACCTCCCTTTCATCAGCGGCCTCGTGATCCCGGAGGGCGGTGTGTGTGTGACTGACCTTAGGAAGAAACCGGAGCCTCCGCTGCAGTGACCCAGCAACCAGGGCACGGGAGTATACTGCGCCGCTGGGAGTGATGGAGCTGCAGTAAAGATGTCTATTAGACCTAGCCTGCTGCAGCCCTTGTACATTCTTATAAAAAAAAGTTCTTCTTTTCTTGTCAAAATTAATAGCTAAGTATAGGCTGCCTGAGGCAGCCCCCTGTTAAGTGTCCTGCTACTGAAGGCACCAACTACAAACTGAGCTCCCTGTTCATGGAAGCGAGGTTATAGAGCAGGGGGCGCTGAGCATCTTGGGAACAGTCAAAAGCTTTGAGCCTGTTGGTGCCTCAGATCAAGATCCTACTCTACACCCCAATGTGAATCCTTGTGGAGTCCAGTGTACCCCACAGAAGAAATGAATGTGTCACACCCATTGGCAGCAACATTAGAATAGCTGCTGATGGGCACAATTGAGAAAGGAAGGGGGGAAAACATTTGAATCCAGCACATATATGTAATTTGAATATGTAATTTGTACCTTCCTACTTTAAAATGTAATGGATGAACCTCACCCTGTGAGAACTATCTTCATGATCAAGAGATCTCATATGCAAGATTAGTATGTGTTGGCAGAGGCGCTCACTGGGCAGAGATGCTGATCGCACTGCGGCACCAGCACACACACACACACACTTCAGACCTGATCTCCTGTTGTGTGAATATGCACAGCAGAGATCAGGTCTGAATTAGGCCCTATATACAGCTGTCAGTAAGGCAGGGATCTGCTGCTGCCAGTGAGGCAGGGATGTGCGGCTGTCAGTGAAGCAGTGATCTGCTGCTGCCAGTGAGGCAGGGATCTGCTGCTGCCAGTGAGGCAGGGATGTGCTGCTATAAGTGAGGCAGGTATGTGCTGCTGTCAATGAGGCAGGGATGTGCTGCTGTCAGTGAAGCAGGGATGTGCTGCTGTCAGCGAGGCAGTGATCTGCTGCCCACTATCTCCCTATCACCCCTGCCTGAGTCACACACTTTCCCTGTCACCCCTGCCCCAGTTACCCACTATCTCCCAGTCACCGCTGCCTCAGTTAACCACTATACCTGCGACCCCTGCCTCAGTCACCCACTATACCAGTCACCCCTGCTTTAGTCACCCACTATCTCTGTCACCCCTGCCTCAGTCAACCACTATCTCCATATCACCCCTACCTCAGTCACCCACTATCCCTGTCACCTCTGCCTCAGTCACCCACTGTCACCCTATCACCCCTGCCTCAGTCACCCACTATCCCTGTCACCCCTGCCTCAGTCTCCTACTGTCCCTGTCACCCCTGCCACAGTCATCCACTATATCCCTATCACCCCTGCCTTAGTCACTGACTATTTCCCAGTCACCCCGGCCTCAGTCACCCTCTATCTCCCAGTCATACATGCTTCAGTCACCCACTATCTCCCAGTCATCCCTGCCTCAGTCACCTACTGACACCAGTGCAGACATTTCTGCTGCGGCCTCTCCACTCTCCAGCGTGAACGTACTGACGACTGAGGAAATCCGCTTCCCAGTTGAGGACTCCGGGAATGAACACTGCCGATATTGCTGGCAGATGACGTTCTACCCAACTGAGGATTTTTGATACTTCCAGCTTTGCCATGCAATTTCGAGTGCCGCCTTGATGATTTGTGTACACTACCGTGGTGTCGTTGTCCGATTGTACTTGAACAGGCCTGTTCTGTACTAGAGGCAGGGCCAGTGTCAATGAATTGAACACTGCCCGCAATTCCAGAATGTTTATCGGGAGGAGAGATTCCTCCCTGGTCCACCGATGGTGAAGGGTCGTCATCACGGCCATGACCTTGGTGAATTTCCGAGGTGCCGTGGCCAAACCAGAAGGCAGGACCTGAAATCCAAAAACTAACCAGGCACAACACTGCTTAGCTTCCAACATCAGATGAGATTGGACATATCCAGTGTGATGCGGCTGTAGATGATTTTTGCTGTTTCTAACTTCTACTTCTAACTACTGGTACATCAATGAATAAGTTTCAAAATATAATGCATCAAGAGAACGGTGTTGGTAGTATAAAACTACCTACAGCACCTGGTATTCCCAGGTGGTCTCACATCCAAGAACAAACCAGGCCTAAAATCAGGTGATATTGGGCATATACAGTGTGGTGTGGCTGTAGATGAGCTTAGTGGTTTCTGTTAGAGTTCTTCTACTTCTAACTACTCGTACATAAATGAGTAAGCAGCCGATTTATTAAACCTGGTGAAATGATAATTTGCATGGTGATAAAGTACCAGCCAATCAGCTCCTAATTGCCATGTCACAGGCTGGGTTTGAAAAATGACAGTTAGGAGCTGACTGGCTGGTACTTTATCACCTTGCACTTTATCAGTTCACCAGGCTTAATAGATCTGCCCCAATGTTTCAAAATGGAATGCATCAAGAGAACGGTGTTGGTAGTATAAAACTACCTACAGCACCTGGTATTCCCAGGTGGTCTCACATCCAAGAACAAACCAGGCCTAAAATCAGGTGATATTGGGCATATACAGTGTGGTGTGGCTGTAGATGAGCTTAGTGGTTTCTGTTAGAGTTCTTCTACTTCTAACTACTCGTACATAAATGAGTAAGCAGCCGATTTATTAAACCTGGTGAAATGATAATTTGCATGGTGATAAAGTACCAGCCAATCAGCTCCTAATTGCCATGTCACAGGCTGGGTTTGAAAAATGACAGTTAGGAGCTGACTGGCTGGTACTTTATCACCTTGCACTTTATCAGTTCACCAGGCTTAATAGATCTGCCCCAATGTTTCAAAATGGAATGCATCAAGAGAACGGTGTTAGTATTGTAAAAATACACACAGCTCCTGGTATTTCCTTGTGGTCTCCCATCCAAGTACTAAAACCAGGACCAACACTGCTCAGCTTCCATGATCAGGAGAGATTGGGCAAATCCAGTGTGCTGTGGCTGTAGATGAGCTGGTGGTTTCTGTTACAGCTCTTCTACTTCTAACTTCTGGTACATAAAAGAATACATGTAAAAATTAAATGTACCAAGAAAATGGTGTTGGTAGTTTAAAAACACCTAAAGAATCTGATACTACCAAGCAGTCTCCCATCCATGTATTACTATTAACAAAGTCCAATACTGCTTTGCTTCAAAAATCAAATGGATTGGGCATATCCAGTGTGGTGTGGCTTTAGATAAGCTTTGTGGTTTCTGTTAGAGCTCTTCTACTTCTAACTACTGGTACATTAATGAATATGTATAAGGTTGTAGTTTATCCAATATGCCTTTACTACCTTACCTTTCAACCCCCCCTCCCTCCCCTCTTCTCCTTATAGCTTCCTTAGTTCTCTCCTCCTCGTGTGTGCGTTATTTGTTTTCTCATACGTCCTAGAGGATGCTGGGGTCACATTAAGAACCATGGGGTATAGACAAGATCCGCAGGAGACATGGGCACTTTAAGACTTTCAAAGGGTGTGAACTGTCTCCTCCCTCTATGCCCCTCCTCCAGACTCCAGTTTTAGTATTGTGCGCAGTGATACTGGATGCACTACAGGGGAGCTCTACTGAGTTTCTCTGAAAAGACTTGTTAGTTTTTTTTATTTTCAGGGAGGCTGCTGGCAACAGTCTCCCTGCTTCGTGGGACTTAGGGGAGAGAAGTATGACCAACTTCTAGTGAGTTCAATGGCTCTGCTTCAGGCTGACAGGACACCATTAGCTCCTGAGGGTGCTGATCGCTGGGTACGCCTAGATGCACACTCCCGCAGCCTGCCGTCACCCCCTTACAGAGCCAGAAGACAGGTGAGTAGCAGAAGAACAGAAGACTTCTTCTTCAGTGACGGCATTCTGAGGTACCGAGCAGCGAGCGGAACGCTGCGCGCCATGCTCCCACACAAACACAGGCACTGCAGGGTGCAGGGCACGGGGGGGGGGGGGCACCCTGGGCAGCATAAATTCCTCACAAAAGGCTGGAAAAAGTGGACATTAGTGCCTGGGCACTGTCCTTACCCCGCTAGCGTAATTAATTATTTCTGAGCGGGACAGATACGCGCCATTACAGCGGCGGGGCTTCTTCCTCACCTCACCAGAACATCTTTAGAGCATTACAAGTCTATCACTATAGAGTTTATTATTTCCCAGACTGTGTACTTTTGGCGCTGGATTGTGAGCTGAAAAATCCTCTGTGTCCCTCTGACAGATTTACTGACGGTCTGTCCCCCATAAGCCGGTGTGTCTGTGGGTACTTGGTATATGTGTGTCAACATGTCGGTGGCTGAATGTTTTTCCCAAGAGGAAACTATATTAGGAATGCAGACATATGATGGTGGCCCTGTTGGCACCACCAATAACTGACTGGGTAAAAGTTTCAGTAATATCAGAGTAAGGTTGGATAAATCTGTGTCCCAGACACAGACTTAGAGAATAGATGTGATATTCATGGCTATGTTTCTTTTCCCTCAGGCCCCGCTGGGTCGCAAAAATGTTATTTTGCCCAGTTACTACACACTGATACTGACACGGATACTGATACTTATGTCGACCATAATGTTTCCTGATTAGATCCAATATTGGCAAGGAGCATTCAGTACATGATTGTGGATATTAAGGACATATTAAAATCACTGAAGACCCTGCTGTTCCTGACAAAGGGGTCTATATGTATGTATATATAGATATATAATGAAAGCTGATGTAACGTTCCTCCATCTCTGTTTGAGAAAGTCTGGGCCAGCTCGACAAGATGGTTTCAAATCCCCAAAAGGATTCTGGTTGTTTATTCATTTCCCGCCGCGGACAGAATAAAGTGGGAGTCACCCCCTGTTCTGCACGGGGCCCTGTCACAAATCCAGCGGATCGTATGCAGGAAGCTACATTATTTCTAGTTATGTAACCACGGGTACATTACTTAGACCTGCCATTACATGTGCATGGGTGAGTAGTAGTATTCAAGAATTGGTCGAATACCTTGTCATCCGATATAGATACCCTGGAGAGATGGGATACTCCTTACGTTGTATCATATCAAGGACACTGCAGCATACTTACGTGAGACTGCAAGGGATATAGGACTCTTGAGTTCACGGGCCAATTTCATGGCAGTGTCGGATAGGAGGGCATTGTGGATTCACCAAGAGAATGCTGATGCTGACTCCAAGAAGAAAGGGAGTCTCTTCCCTATGAAGGTGAAGCCTTGTTTGGTGACTGCCTAGTTAATTTGATCTCGGCAGCTCCCGCAGGTAAGTCAACCTTCTTGCCCTATGTTCCCTCCCAACGGATGAAGACGCATCATTATCTGATGCAGTCATTTCGGCCCAATAGATATGCAAGAAGTTAAGATTCCCCTTTCTTTGCAGGTAGAGGAAGGAGAAGAGAGAAGAGGTCTGCATCCTCTTCAAGATCGCAGGAGCAGAGATCATCCTCTGCTTCTGCCAAATCCACTGCATGACGCTGGGGCTCTCTTGCAGGAGCCCGCACCAGTGGGGGCATGTCTAAAACTCTTCAGTCAGTTCTGGATTCATTCGGACATGGACTCGTGTGTTTTACAAATAGTGTCCCAAGGGTACAAACTGGGGTTTCAAGATGTTCCCCCTCACCGATTGTTCAAACATTAAGTTACTGTGCTATTCCTGGGTTATATAGCGCTGGGGTATGTGCTGGCATACTCTCTCTCTGTCTCTCCAAAGGGCCTTGTGGGGGAAATGTCTTCAGTAAAAGTATTCCCTGTGTGTGTGGTGTGTCGGTACGCGTGTGTCGACATGTCTGAGGAAGAAGGCTATATTAGAGAGGAGCGGGAGCAAATGAACGTGGTGTCTCCGCCGACACCTGATTGGATGGATATGTGGAATGTTTTAAATGCTAGTGTAAACTCATTGCACAAAAGATTAGACAAGGCAGAAGCTTTGGGACAGTCAGGGTCTCAACCAATGCCTAATCCTATGTCGCAGGGACTGTCAGGGTCTCATAAGCGCCCACTATCCAGATTGTTGACACAGATACCGACACGGATTCTGACTCCAGTGTCGATTACGATGATGCAAAGTTACAGCCAAAATTGGCAAAATACATTTGATATATGATTATGGCAATAAAAGATGTTTTGCACATCACAGAGGAGCCCCCTATCCCTGACAAGAGGGTACATATGTACAAGGGAAAGAAGCCTGAGGTAACCTTTCCCCCCTCACACGAGCTGAACGAGTTATGTGAAAAAGCTTGGGAATCTCCTGCAGATTTCCAAAAGGATTCCCCTTTCCCATCAACGGATAGGTTACGATGGGAATCCTCCCCTTGGGTGGACAAAGCATTAACACGCTTATCCAAGAAGGTAGCCCTCCCGTCCCAGGATACGGCTACCCTCAAAGAGTCTGCTGACCGCAAACAGGAGATTACCCTGAAGTCCATTTATACACATTCAGGTACCTTACTCAGACCGGCAATTGCGTCGGCCTGGGTGTGTAGTGCTGTAGCGGCATGGACGGATACCCTAGATAAGGCTACTATTTTATTGCCCCTGGGGCATATAAGAGATGCTGTCCTATATATGTGTGTATGCAAACTACAGGTGGTGCTGCAGGGCTCACACCCTTTTACTTGTCTTGTAGAGCAACTCTGGAGCTGTTACTGGGTCCAGCTGCTGCAAGAAATCAGCTTGAATGCTTCAGGGGCTTGGGCATGGCCAACATGAGCCCCACACTGATGGGGGTGTATAAAGCGATCTAGGGGTCATCCAAGCGCAACCCCACAAAGGCCGCCATGCCCTGCGTGACCATTTTCATATGCAGACGAGGGTTGCAGCCAACTATGCCCATTGCTTGGATGACATCACCGTATGCAAATCCGTCTGCTGCAGACCTTTCCCCAGGAATGCTTGTACTAGTTGTTGCATATGGTTTGATGTTTGAGGGTGCTTCAGTATTAGGCAGCCTTCCGCCCTCTCATGTTCATCTGAAAATATGTGGTCTCCCTGCAGTTCCCTTGTGCTTCCTCAGTTGAATCTCCTTAACTTGACGGGTGTGTGCCCGAGCAGCCGCCCTCCACAGCCCTATCCCAGCACATGCTTTTCTTGCGTATGAGATCTCTTGATCATGAAGATAGTTCTCACAGGGTGAGGTTCATCCATTACATTTTAAAGTAGGAAGGTACAAATTACATATTCAAATTACATATATGTGCTGGATTCAAATGTTTTCCCCCCTTCCTTTCTCAATTGTGCCCATCAGCAGCTATTCTAATGTTGCTGCCAATGGGTGTGACACATTCATTTCTTCTGTGGGGTACACTGGACTCCACAAGGATTCACATTGGGGTGTAGAGTAGGATCTTGATCTGAGGCACCAACAGGCTCAAAGCTTTTGACTGTTCCCAAGATGCTCAGCGCCCCCTCCTCTATAACCTCGCTTCCATGAACAGGGAGCTCAGTTTGTAGTTGGTGCCTTCAGTAGCAGGCCACTTAAGAGGGGGCTGCCTCAGGCAGCCTATTCTTAGCTATTAATTTTGACAAGAAAAGAAGAACTTTTTTTTATAAGAATCTACAAGGGCTGCAGCAGGCTAGGTCTAATAGACATCTTTACTGCAGCTCCATCACTCCCAGCGGCGCAGTATACTCCCGCGCCCTGGTTGCTGGGTCACTGCAGCGGAGGCTCCGGTTTCTTCCTAAGGTCAGTCACACACACACCGCCCTCCGGGATCACGAGGCCGCTGATGAAAGGGAGGTAAGGGACTTCTGTGCCCACACTATACCGTGATCCAGCGTGGCTGTAGGGGGCGGGCCATGTGCGCACTGGCGTGGACACTGATTACTGGGCAGCTGCTCCACTAGCCACCAGGGACAGTTAAGGAGCACAGCTCTGGGGGGTTTTCTCTTATATTAACCCCATTTTGTACTACCCGCAGTGCATTGTGATAGGTAATAGAGCCTGATTCAGGTTGGATTGCAATCGCAATAAGCAGTCCAACTGCAAAAATTGCTAAGAGCATACGCATGCGCCTGCATTTTCTGCGGCACCCCGCAGTTAATGCGATCGCCTCTGACTGTCAATCGGTGCTGGGGGGGGGGGGGGGGGTCAGCAACACTCCATTTCCAAGTTGGAGATGGAGCGGTGCGTGGGCAGGGCTTCAAAATGGGGTCGGCAACGGAGAAATAGGAGGCGTGGTCAGAGCGGTTGCATGACATCACATGCAGCAGCTGCGATCACAAAAATGGTGGCGGCTTCCTGCGCACACATACAGTCTGCACCAACAGGAGGCTAACCCATTTTTTATGATCACGCTGAACTGCACTGCGACTGCAATTTCAGCATGGTCAAGAAGGGAGGCGGCATGCTGGGTGGCCCCAGCATGCGAACCAAAGGATTGCAAATTCTGTTACTTAGCAGAATTTGCAATCCTTACTGAATTAGGCCCATTGATTACAAAATTTATTTGTAAATATTTGAAGTTTTTCTTCAGGGACTAACACAAAAGATGCTTGGGGCTACTAACACATGGGTAAGCCACGTAAAGCTTCCCATGGGTCAGTGGCATCACAACGGGGTTGCGGCCCACACCCGAGTGTCACCCGCCAAGGGGGGTGACACCAAAGTGCCGGCTCCTCTTCAGTGACAGAATATGGGTGTTTCACTGTGACATTACGTGCAACACCCAGTTTCTGTCACTGTGCAGGAGCCAGCACCACTCACACACTAGTCCCCGGGTGCAGCACTCAACCCCCGGGATACCCGGAGCAACAAAATGGAGATTCAGGCCAACAGGCCACACCCCTACCTATGAGACCATGCCTCCATTTTACCATTGCGCTGCTTATCTGCGCGCACTGCATTACAATCTCCCTCGCTGCCTCTCTGGGTGTCACAAATGATAGTGACACCTTTGCCATCCTTGTAGCAGCTGGTCCTAAGATCTACGCCTCCAGCCCTGAGTGTTTGCCCTTGTGACTTGTTGATCATCATAGCGAAGCAGATTCTTACAGAAAACTGCAGGGGCTTAGATTGAAAAGAAAAACATTGACGAACCCATCATTTCAGCAACAGGGTCTGCCACACGGCTGACTGAAATGACTGGTTGGTTTGGACCCCCACCAAAAAAGAAGCAATCAATCTCTCCTTGCACAAACTGGCTCTACAGAGGCAAGATGTCCACCTCATCATCCTCCGATTCCTCACCCCTTTCACTGTGTACATCGCCCTCCTCACAGATTATTAATTCGTCCCCACTGGAATCCACCATCTCAGATCCCTGTGTACTTTCTGGAGGCAATTGCTGGTGAATGTCTCCACGGAGGAATTGATTATAATTCATTTTGATGATCATCATCTTCTCCACATTTTCTGGAAGTAACCTCGTACGCCGATTGCTGACAAGGTGAGCGGCTGCACTAAACACTCTTTTGGAGTACACACTGGAGGGAGGGCAACTTAGGTAGAATAAAGCCAGTTTGTGCAAGGGCCTCCAAATTGCCTCTTTTTCCTGCCAGTATACATACGGACTGTCTGACGTGCCTACCTGGATGCGGTCACTCATATAATCCTCCACCATTCTTTCAAAGGTGACAGAATCATATGCAGTGACAGTAGACGACATGTCAGTAATCGTTGCCAGGTCCTTCAGTCCGGACCAGGTGTCAGCACTCACTCCAGACTGCCCTGCATCACCGCCAGCGGGTGGGCTCGGAATTCTTAGCCTTTTCCTCGCACCCCCAGTTGCGGGAGAATGTGAAGGAGGAGCTGTTGACGGGTCACGTTCCGCTTGACTTGACAATTTTCTCACCAGCAGGTCTTTGAACCTCTGCAGACTTGTGTCTGCAGGAAAGAGAGATACAATGTAGGTTTTAAATCTAGGATCGAACACGGTGGCCAAAATTTATTGCTCTGATTTCAACAGATTGAATCCTGGTTAAGCGAATTAAGGGCTCCATCCACAAGTCCCACATGCCTAGCGGAATCGCTCTGTTATAGCTCCTCCTTCAATGTCTCCAGCTTCTTCTGCAAAAGCCTGATGAGGGGAATGACCTGACTCAGGCTGGCAGTGTCTGAACTGACTTCACGTGTGGCAAGTTCAAAGGATTGCAGAACCTTGCACAACGTTGAAATCATTCTCCACTGCGCTTGAGTCAGGTGCATTCCCCCTCCTTTGCCTATATCGTGGGTAGATGTATAGGCTTGAATGGCCTTTTGCTGCTCCTCCATCCTCTGAAGCATATAGAGGGTTGAATTCCACCTCGTTACCACCTCTTGCTTCAGAGGATGGCAGGGCAGGTTCAGGAATGTTTGGTGGTGCTCCAGTCTTCGGCACGCGGTGGCTGAATGCAGAAAGTGGCCCGCAATTCTTCGGGCCACCGACAGCATCTCTTGCACGCCCCTGTCGTTTTTTAAATAATTCTGCACCACCAAATTCAATGTATGTGCAAAACATGGGACGTGCTGGAATTTGCCCAGATGTAATGCACGCACAATATTGGTGGCGTTGTCCGATGTCACAAATCCCCAGGAGAGTCAAATTGGGGTAAGCCATTCTGCGATGATGTTCCTCAGTTTCCGTAAGAGGTTGTCAGCTGTGTGCCTCTTATGGAAAGCGGTGATACAAAGCGTAGCCTGCCTAGGAACGAGTTGGCATTTGCGAGATGCTACTACTGGTGCCGCCGCTGCTGTTCTTGCTGCGGGAGGCAATACATCTACCCAGTGGGCTGTCACAGTCATATAGTCCTGAGTCTGCCCTGCTCCACTTAACCACGGACATGTGGACTAGTGGACATTGGGTACAACTGCATTTTTTAGGACACTGGTGACTCTTTTTCTGAGGTCTGTGTACATTTTCGGTATCGCCTGCCTAGAGAAATGGAACCTTGATGGCATTTGGTACCGGGGACACAGTACCTCAATCAAGTCTCTAGTTGCCTCTGAATTAACGATGGATACCGGAACCACGTTTCTCACCACCCAGGCTGACAAGACCTGAGTTATCCGCTTTGCAGCAGGATGACTGCTGTGATATTTCATCTTCCTCGCAAAGGACTGTTGGACAGTCAATTGCCTACTGGAAGTAGTACAAGTGGTCTTCCGACTTCCCCTCTGGGATGACGATCGACTCCCAGCAGCAACAACAGCAGCGCCAGCAGCAGTAGGCGTTACACTCAAGGATGCATCGGAGGAATCCCAGGCAGGAGAGGACTCGTCAGACTTGCCAGTGACATGGCCTGCAGGACTATTGGCTCTCCTGTCTAAGGAGGAAATTGACACTGAGGGAGTTGGTGGTGTGGTTTGCAGGAGCTTGGTTACAAGAGGAAGGGATTTAGTGGTCAGTGGACTGCTTCCGCTGTCATCCAAAGTTTTTGAACTTGTCACTGACTTATGATTAATGTGCTGCAGGTGACGTATAAGGGAGGATGTTCTGAGGTGGTTAACGTCCTTACCCCTACTTATTACAGCTTGACAAAGGCAACACACGGCTTGACACCTGTTGTCCGCATTTGTGTACAGGATGCATACCTTCATGTCCAAATTTATCCATCTCATCAGTCGTACCTCAGATTTGCGGTACAGGACTGTCATTGCCAATTTCAGACGTTGCTGTTTGGTCTCTCCACGGCCCAGAGAATTTTCACCAAGGTAATGGTGGAAATGATGGTTCTCCTGCGCAAGCAATGTGTCACAATTATCCCGTACTTGAGCGATCTCATAAAAGCGAGATCAAGAGAGCAGTTGCTGAACAGCGTATCACTTTCACTGAAAGTGTTACAGCAACACGGCTGGATTTTCAATATCCCAAAGTCGCAGTTGGTTCCTACGACTCGTCTGTCTTTCTTGGGCATGATTCTGGACACAGACCAGAAGAGGGTTTATCTCCCGATAGAAAAGGCCCAGGAACTCATGACTCTTGTCAGGAACCTATTGAAACCAAAACTTGTGTCAGTGCATCACTGCACTCGAGTCCTGGGAAAGATGGTGGCATCATACAAAGCCATTCCATTCGGCAGGTTCCATGCGAGGACTTTCCAATGGGACCTACTGGACAAGTGGTCTGGGTCACATTTACAGATGCATTGGTTGATCACCCTGTCCCCCAGGGTCAGGGTATCACTCCTGTGGTGGCTGCAGAGTGCTCACCTTCTCGAGTGACGCAGATTCGGCATTCAGGACTGGATCCTGGTGACCACAGATGCAAGCCTCCAAGGTTGGGGAGCAGTCACACAGGGAAGAAATTTCCAAGGTCTTTGGTCAAGTCAAGAGACTTGTCTTCACATCAACATCCTGAAACTAGGGGCCATATACAATGCCCTACGTCAAGCGGAGACCTTACTTTGCGACCAACCGGTTCTGATCCAGTCAGACAACGTCACCGCAGTGGCTCATGTAAACCGCCAAGGCGGCACAAGGAGCAGAGTGGCGATGGCACAAGCTACCTTTGCATTTTTCTCCCAAACGAAGGACACTAGAATGAAAATGTTAAAGCCTCCTGTTAGTGCTTCATCTACACGGTATAGCCCTGAATTTTCCAATGCGTAGCTCTTTGCAAAAGAGAGATATTGGCAAGGAAAAGCTGTCTTGTACCTTTGCATTTTTCTCCCAAACGAAGGACACTAGAAAGAAAATTTTAAAGCCTCCTGTTAGGCCATCATCTACACGGCATAGCCCTGAATTTTCCAATGCGTAGCTCTTTGCAAAAGAGAGATATTGGCAAGGAAAAGCTGTCTTGTACCTTTGCATTTTTCTCCCAAACGAAGGACACTAGAAAGAAAATTTTAAAGCCTCCTGTTAGGCCATCATCTACACGGCATAGCCCTGAATTTTCCAATGTGCAGCTCTTTGCAAAAGAGAGATATTGGCAAGGAAAAGCTGTCTTGTACCTTTGCATTTTTCTCCCAAACGAAGGAAACTAGAATGAAAATTTTAAAGCCTCCTGTTAGTGCTTCATCTACACGGTATAGCCCTGAATTTTCCAATGCGTAGCTCTTTGCAAAAGAGAGATATTGGCAAGGAAAAGCTGTCTTTCAACTCTTCCACAACTGAAAAACAGATAGTGTTCCCAAGCCGTCCATCCTGTAATATCTTCAGTCTCTTGTCAATGAAGAAAACAATCCCTCCAGCAGACTCTTCAACCACGATACAAGATCACAGCCAAAAGGGCGAGAAGCAACTACACTTGCGTTTAACCAAAATGGCTAAAACTTAGTGGAGGAAAGTGCAGTGCACCAAAACATAAGCTGACACAATCATGGAGAATGCGCCAGCATATATGCTCTTCTATCTATATTTTGCAAACCTGCTCTTGTCCCCTCCAGCTGCTCCATGTAGATTTGACGCCTGGCAAGGTGCATAACCCACTGACAAGCAGGCACACTCCTGCATGAGTTTTCACTCTCACTAGCAGGATGATACACATTCATTTGCATGTGCTCCACCTCTGACACACCGCCCACCCAACCACCCAGTCACCAGAGCCACCCACAAGCCAACTGGCTCCGTGATTTAATTTGCACAGTGCAGTCATCCAGGCAGCATGTCCTTCTCAATGGAATAATCTCTGGTTCCATGGAATCTTCCGCATTGGAATGCTGCGGAACAAAAAGGATTTAAACATTCAGCTTGCTAGCATTCAATGTACCTGCGGCTTGGCTCTAGCACATGGGTCTTCATCCTGTGGCCCTCCAGCTGCTGTGAAACTACACATCCCAGCATGCCCTGCCACAGTTTTGCTATTAAGGTATGCTAAAACTGAGGCAGGGCATGCTGGTATATGTAGTTCCACAGCAGCTGGAGGGTCGCAGGTTGAAGACCCATATTCTAGCATGCCTGTTCTATGATGCATGTTCCGTGATGTCACAATCAGCTTGGAATGGGGTGTCTAGCATGCATTTGCTGACAGCCACTTGAGGGAGACACACATCAGGAGATGCAGCATATCGGAGGTCTTCGATGCCTTTCCAGCAAATGCACACCACCAGCTGCTGGTCTGGACACAAAACAATACCCACAATTGAAGGCTCAAAATGCCCAACTACAGGATTAATGTAAGTAGTGAATTTAGGAATGAATTTAGAAGTAGGAAATTAAGTTAGTTCACAAGTACATTCAAATTCCGATCTAAAGTCTAGGTAGGCCTCACGTCCTGGCAGCCCCCAGCATTTAAAAATGCCTTGATTAGAGGTAGGGAATTAAATGTAGATAAGAAGTAGACACAAAATAACACTCCACAGAGCAATTATCAGGTGTCTTTATCAATTGTTGCATTTAAAAAATCAAGCAATTAGGGAACACAATGTTGCGACAATGTAACCCTATTTGCAAAATAGTACTAAATAAGTTTGTCGATGTAAGACATTTGCAAAGGCGCAAACAAAACACGCTGGAAAATGCAACTGAATCTGTTTTTGGAGGTTAGAATAGATGCAGGATCAAGTAGCTCAATGGGTAGGGTGTTTGATTAGAATTCAACAGGTTATAGATTTGAATCCTGGGTATGATAGTTTGAGGTGTTATTTAATAAAGTATGTTTATATATTAGTCACACATGGCTTACTTTTACAAATGGCATGTCACCAGTTAGTGCTGACTGCTGATATGCCATTTGCACAAACACCCCATGTGTGACTGTATATGCAGTTAAGGAGGGCACCCCGGCAATACCACAAACCATTGAGTGTCAAGTATACTAGATATATCTTCATATCTCATGTGCTTTCTCTGAGACCAATCTTGTTATGCCCCTTCCCCACAAGGCATGCGCCTTTTGTCCATATTGCAAAAATGGGGAGGGGAGGGGGGGGGGGCATATAATTCTCTGTCACAGGGCACCAAAAAGTCTAGTTATGGCTCTGGTATGCATTATGTAATCTGGCAGACCATATCTCCAACACTGGCTGGTTGGAATAGAAATCCGGTTATCTATGTGAGCAAATGACCATCAACGATTTACTCTCAAACACTAGAAAATGGACAAACATGGTCCCCTAAACAAATTGGTTAAATTTTGGGTTTAACCAATTTGTGTAATGACCATTTTTGACCACTTTTCTAGTGTTTGGGAGCAAATGGTTAATTGACATTTGCTACTATACATTACCAGATTTTCATTCCACCCATCCAGACTGGATAGATAGCCTGACAGATAATTGTGTAGTGTACGCCCAGGATAACTGTCAGTTGTGCTTTCTTTTATGACGGCACATAAATGGGTGGGCAGATCCAGAGCAAGCACTGCCCACTCATGCATAGTTGTCAACTGATGTGAAGTTCCAGGGGGCAATCTCAGTTATAAAGAAAAGTATCTGGAAATTGTCCCTAGTTTAAAAAAAAATAAAAAAAAAAATTGATCAACTCCATTTATTTAGTATGATATCCCAGCAGTCAGAACAACATACTTTATTAAATAACACATCTCAAACTACCATACCCAGGATTCAATTCAAACCTATAACCTGTTGAATTCTAATCAAACACCCTACCTATTGAGCTATTTGATCCTGCATAAAAATTGTGAACATTATATGAAGCTATTGGTACTTTGCAAAAAAAAAGTATCAGCATTACAACGCAGCAGATCCATGCAGTTTGCAGCCACACACTACATGTATCTGCTCAGCCACAATGCTGATTATTTCTTCACAAAGTACAAGGTGAGCTCCAAACAGAATTCTCTAGCTTAGAATTATACCTTTCTATGCCAAACCTAGAAGTCGGGCCCCCCACCCTGGGATCCCCCAGAGGGAGGCCTGCACCGTCATGCGGCAGGCTTGTCCGTTTTGGAAGCAGGCTGATGGGCAGCCCAGGCTTGCTTCAGTCTGGGCTTGGCAGGTCTGGAAGCATGAGCTTGCTTTGGGTATGCCTGACCTTGGGTACGCTTTACCTGAGGGATGAAAGGGCCAAGGGAAAGTACTTTTAGCCTTCTGCGTGGTAGGAGTCATACGAGGTAGGCAAGCTGTTTTAGCAGTAGCCAGATCAGCTACAATCTTATTGAGGTCTTCTCCAAAGAGAGTGTCTCCCTTGAAAGGAAGCACCTCCAGGGTTTTCTTGGAATCCATATCCACCGACCAGGATCTCAACCAGCTGTATAAAGTATTACCTTGGAACTGGCTCTCCACTCCCCATTATCTGGTTATCATGGCTTCCTCCGCCAGTGTCCAGACTCGCTTGCTGAAGCTCGGCCACTTCTTCCTAGCAGCAGGCTCCTGGATCACTGGGCAGCAGAGGTGCTTGGGAGCCGGAAGGGGGCGGAGCAATCAGGCAGGCAGTTGCAGTGCTGCCCAGCTATCTGTGGTGTGAGAAGAAGCAGGGGCACCCCACCGCTGGCAGTGCTGCAGCTAGCGGTGGTGGCAGCGGCGAGGCTGCTGGGCTGGGTCTTGAAAAAGGTTGAAAGAAGGGTTTTACGGCATGGAATGTACAAACTGCGAGACCCTGCTGGTAGCGCCTTCGTCTATTTAGTAGGAAGGGCACGTAACAGCCGGGGGGCAATGGAGGAAGCCCCTTTAGGGCTGGAGCCCCTTCAGGGCTGGAGCCCGGCGGCAACTGACTCCGTTGTCTCTGGCAGTTCTGCCCCTGGACTAGAGGAATGGTCAAGAACATGGCAACATTTTATGCCAAAAAATGCAAAATCATACACGTCTCAAAAATGCAAAGGCTAACTATAATATTAAGGGCATTATAATGGCAAGAGGAAAGCTATCTAAGTATTACTATTTCAGGTGAGCAATGTAACAAAGCAATAGGAAAGGCAAGTCAGATGCTTGTTTGCATAGGTTAAAGAACCAGTAGCAGAAAAAAGTAATACAGGTTGAGTATCCCATATGCAAATATTCCGAAATACGGAATATTCCGAAATACGGACTTTTTTGAGTGAGACTGAGATAGTGAAACCTTTGTTTTTTGATGGCTCAGTGTACACAAACTTTGTTTAATACTCAAAGTTATTAAAAATATTGTATTAAATGAACTTCAGACTGTGTGTATAAGGTGTATATGACACATGAATGAATTCTGTGAATGTACACACACTTTGTTTAATGCACAAAGTTATAAAAAATATTGTCTAAAATGACCTTCAGGCTGTGTGTATAAGGTGTATATGAAACATAAATGCATTCTGTGCTTAGATTTAGGTCCCATCACCATAATATCTCGTTATGGTATGCAATTATTCCAAAATACAGAAAAATCCGATATCCAAAATTCCTCTGGTCCCAAGCATTTTGGATAAGGGATACTCAACCTGTAATGCCACTGTATAGGTCCTTGGTACAGCCACATTTAGAATCCTGTGTTCAGTTCCAGAAGCCATATCTCCAGAAGGCTGTAAATACATTAGGGCAACTAAAATTGTGCATGGCCTACATCACAAAACTTACCTGGAAATACTAAAAAATGTTGATGTGTATAGTTTGGAGAAGGGAAGAGGGAACATACAGTAATAGAAACATTTAAATATATAGGGAGGAATGTAATAGGGTGTGAGAATCAGAAAGTGAGAGATTTTGTGTTTTTTCCTGTTTTTTTTTTTATTGTTTGTTTTTTAAAGTGGCAATCCTTTACATGGCAAAACCAGGTTGATATTTGCCACCGTGGGCATGTGTAGAAGGGGCACTGCTACTGTTGGCATTATGTGTGTAAGCTGCACTGATATGGTGGTTATGTGTATAAAGGGCACTGCGACTGTGGGTATTATTATTATTATTATTATTATTATTATTACATGCGGTGTAATGACAATAAGATAGTGCTACTGTGTGGCGTATTTTGATTTGGGGTGCTATTGTGTGGCCATGCCCCTTCCTTGTGATACCACACCTTCTTTTTTTAAGGAGCGCACTGTCCCTTTATTAAGTATTGGAGAGAGGGCCCAAATTAATAGTTTGCAGGGAGGCGCCAAACACCCTAGCACTGGCCCTTTGGTAGGGGACAGGATTTGCTTCTGCTTGTGCACATATGTTATGATTGCCAGCCAACAGCACTGGTTTTGCCTATAACACTAACTATAAATATTTTGAATTGGTCCTGGACCACCAATCCAAGGCACCCCTGCAAGTGTCCTGAGGCACCCCAGGGTGCAGTTTGAGAACCACTGGTCTAGTGAGTACCCAGGATAATTATTGTAGCTGGTCTGCGGGTAACAGCTCTCAGATCCACTTCTAGAAAAAATGCAGCAATGTAATTTGAGTGACAAACTGCAGAGATGAACCCTTTCTGTGACTGCTGCACAGGGATCACACAAACTCTATTCATAGGGCTGACTTCACTTAGGGGAGATGTTCTCACCCCGCAAAGAAGTGCGAGTATATACCGCACTTACGGTACCATTGGATTTACAGATATTTTCTTGCAATACACTATGGGGGTCATTCTGAGTTGATTGCTCGCTAGCAGTTTTTAGCAGCCCACTGGAGAGTGTATATTCACTTTGGAGAAGTGCGAACACTTGAGCAGCCGAGCGCCTGCAAAATCGTTTCAAAATAAGACCAGCACTGTAGTTACACTTCGTGTGCGTTGATTCTAACAACCGAGGGACGGCTTTTGATGTCACACACCCATCCAGCGAATGCCCAGCCACGTCTGCATTTCTTCTGCCACGCCTGCATTTTTCCAAGCACTCCCTGAAAACGGTCAGTTGACACCCAGAAACGCCCTCTTTCTGTCAATCTCCTTGTGGCCTGTTCTGTGATTGGAATAATCGCTAGAACTAGTGCAAAACCACAAGGGACTTTGTACCCGTACGATGCGCATGCACATTACGGAGCATGCGCATGCACAGATTAGCCATTTTTTTTCAACTGATTGCTACGCAGCGAACAACGGCAGCAAGCGATCAACTCGGAATGACCCCCTATATACATAGAAACATGGATTTTTACTGCAGGAATTATGGTTAGTTTAGGGGTATCGGTTAGGGTCAACAGAGGTGTAGCTAGGGGTCCAAGCGCCCCTGGCAAAGTAAGGGACTGGCGCCCCCCCTTTCGATAAAGCATTGCAGTCCATTGGCGGTTACCATGTTGGAGCCACAGCAACTGACCCCCTCCCCCACACGCTGCCCTACATCATCGGCTGGGATTCACTGTTGGTGTGAAGCCACTGGGAACATTCTGGTAGCATTAGCAGCAGTCTGTGTCATAGATAGGGAAGGCAGAAGGTTAACTAGCTAATAGCAGTCTGTTGGCAGCAGAGGCTGGGCGGGGGGCTGAGAATGAGCCAACGCTGATCAGTGTCCAGTCTGCTCAGACAAAAATATTTTGTGATCAGGGCTGGTTCTAGACCAAAGGAGCCAATGGCAAAAATTTCCTTTGGCACCCCCCCCCCCCACACACACACATACACACACACACACACACACACACAAACACACACACACACACACACACACATACACACACACACACCAAAAAAGAACATATCCCAGTTTAACATAACGCTATGTGGTGCAAGGTGTGGAGCTGGTCACTTGTATCAGACCTCTGACATTTGCCTTTTCACCCATATTGCATACTTTTTCTTGCAGGTTGTGTCTTAATTCAAGAAGTGTTCTAAGTACTTCAGCTTAGTATCTTTACTGACCCCTCTTTACCCCACACTACATAACTGACCCCTCTATACCCTACACTACATCACTGACCTTTCTATAACCATCACTGCATTACTGACCCCTCTATACAGTACACTGACCTCTATATACCTGCTAGTACATCCCTGATGCCTATATTCCCTAAGCTAAATCCCTGACGCCTCTATTCCCTACGCTACATCCCTGACTTCTCTATTCCCTATGCTACATCCCTGACGCCTCTATACCCTACGCTACATCCTGTCACAACTGAGGGCCTGAGCTGACGGGAGGCAGCCTCAGTTGTAGGGGCTGAGATGTACCGGAACCTGGGAGGTTGTATCAGACCCCTGGACATGTAAGTAACATGAATAATAACTGCCCGAAGGCGTGACCATGACAACTTGGATAAAAGTCAATGATGTTTATTATGACAAATCCGCAACACAGCAGCAGTAAAAGAAAACGTAAAAGTCAGCAAATAATAAATACAGTTCCTGGGTACTACAGGATGGCAGGAGCCACAGGGCACTGGTAGTGTGAGATAGTTCTTATGATCTTCTAGATGGAAAGTCCTTACCAGGCCCGACTGTAGCAATGGAGATAACCCAGGATTGTGCCAGCTGGTGTTCCAGGAAAAGCTGGGTTGCTGAAGGTAAAACAGCTGCTGTGGATACTGGCTGGAACCAGACTGTTGTTAGCACGGAGTGGATACTGGCTGGAACCAGTTAAATAATAAATGAACTTGGGAGCGATGAAATATGAACTGAAATGTAGAACTTGAGAGCGGAGAAATAATAATACCGGTGGAGAGTGGTAAAGTGTAGAAAGGACACCGGCCCTTTAAGGAAAGCTGTACTCTGCTGGAAGCTGAGCTGGAAGCAGGTAATGTTGTAGCTGGAAACAGATGAATCCACAATGGATTGGAGAGTCAGGCTACACCGCAGGTGGAATGCTGGTGCGGGTCTCTATGGTGGAAGTCTTGAGACAGGAGCTGGAACCTGGAAGACAATCACAGGAGAGAGACAAACAGGAACTAGGTTTGACAACCAAAGCACTGACGCCTTCCTTGCTCAGGCACAGTGTATTTATACCTGCAGCAAGGAAGGGATTGGCTAGGCAATTATGCAGATTATCAATACTGAGAACAGATTGGTGGAAATGATCAGCTGACAGAATCCAAGATGGCTGCGCCCATGCAGACACTTGGAGGGAAGTTTGGTTTGTAATCCATGTGGCAATGAAAACAGTAATGGCGGCGCCGGCCACCGGAGACAGGAGGCGCCAGGCTGACAGATGCACATCCAACCACGCGGACACAGCGGAGGCCGCGGCCGACGTAATCGCCACTCAGACACTCTGCATGCAGAAGTTCAGGGACGGCGGCGGAGGCCGCGGGAGACGCCATGCCAGGTGTAATATGGCGTCCACTGTGACAGCGTCCCAGAGTGACAGGATAGGATACAGGAATGTACACATCAGGATAACAGATGGGATCCGGTCCTGGAGCGCTGAGCCAGCCTTAGGAGGCATCTGATGGGTAAGAAATGGCGTCCAGATACCCGGATCGTGACAGCACCCCCCCCTTTAGGAGTGGCCCCAGGACACTTCTTTGGCTTTTGAGGAAACTTGGAATGGAATCTCCGGACCAAGGCAGGAGCATGGACATCAGAAGCATTGGTCCATGAACGTTCCTCAGGACCATAACCCTTCCAGTCAATAAGATATTGTAGTTGACCGTAACGGTGACGTGAGTCCAGGATCTTGGCCACTTCATACTCAACGCCTCGTTGAGTTTGGACTTTCGGAGTTGGAGGAAGTGAGGAATGAAACCGATTCAAGATCAGCGGTTTCAACAGGGAAACATGGAATGTCCTGGGTATTTTTAAGAAGGGAGGCAACTGGAGTCTGTAAGCAACAGGATTGATGACTTGTTCAATCTTGAAAGGACCGATATAGCGAGGTGCAAACTTCATACTGGGAACTCTTAACCTCAAATTCTTCGTGGATAACCATACCCGATCACCCACCTTGAGAGCAGGAACTGCTCGACGCTTCTTATCCGCAAACTTCTTGTACCTGAACGATGCCTTGAGCAGAGCTGATCGTACGCTCTTCCAGATATTGGCAAACTGATGCAAGGTGATATCCACTGCGGGAACAGAAGTTGCTGGAAGCGGTTGGAACTCAGGGACTTTAGGGTGGAATCCAAAGTTAGTGAAGAATGGTGTTGAAGCAGATGAAGAATGATACTGGTTGTTATGACAGAACTCGGCCCAGGGAAGTAATTGAACCCAGTCATCTTGAGAGGAGGACACATAGATGCGGAGGAAGGCCTCCAAGTCCTGATTCACCCTCTCGGTTTGACCATTGGTCTGAGGATGGTAAGCCGTGGAAAACTTTAGCTTGACTTGGAGGACTTGACATAAACTTCGCCAGAATTTGGCTGTGAATTGAACTCCTCGATCTGAGATAATTTCTTCAGGAAGACCGTGGAGTCGGAAGATCTCTTGTATGAATACTTGAGCCAACTTGGAAGCTGACGGAAGACCGGTGAGAGGAATGAAGTGTGCCATCTTGGTGAACCGGTCAACTACCACCCAGATGGTATTGAACTTGTTGCACATGGGTAAGTCTGTAATGAAATCCATCGACAAGTGGGTCCATGGTCGACGGGGAACGGATAGTGGAACCAGTTGCCCCGCAGGCGACTGGCGGGATACTTTATGTTGGGCACACTTTGGGCAAGATGCAATAAACTCCAAGACGTCCTTTTTCAGAGTTGGCCACCAATAGGACCTAGAGATAAACTCCAGGGTTTTTTGGATACCTGTATGTCCGGCAAAATGGGAAGCATGGGCCCAATGCATGAGCTTCTTCCTTAGCATCGGCTTCACAAAACTTTTCCCTGATGGGGGCGTAGAGTCCATCCCTACCGTGAAGAATGCCAACGGATTTATAATAGGATGCTTGTCTGAAGACTCTGACTCATTTTCTTGCTCCCATGAGCGGGAAAGGGCATCGGCCTTGCGATTCTGAGAGCCCGGACAGAACTGGAGTTTAAAGTCGAACCTGGAAAAGAAAAGTGCCCATCTGGCCTGACGAGGGTTGAGACATTGTGCGCCCTTCAGGTATAAAAGGTTCTTGTGGTCTGTAAGTATGGTGATTGAATGAGAAGCTCCCTCCAACAGATACCTCCACTCTTCTAGAGCGAGCTTGATGGCTAGCAACTCCTGGTCGCCAATGGCATAGTTGCGCTCAGCTGGGGAGAACTTCCGGGAGAAGAAACTGCAAGGGTGTAAATGGCCATCTTTAGCCCTCTGAGATAACACCGCTCCTACTCCAACGGAGGAGGCATCCACCTCTAAGATGAAAGGAGAGTCGATGTCAGGCTGTTTCAGAACAGGCGCAGAGATGAACCTTTGTTTTAAAAGATGAAATGCTTGCATGGCTTCTTCAGACCACTTGGACGGGTTAGCACCCTTCTTAGTGAAAGCAGTAATAGGTGCCACAATGGTGGAAAAGTCTCGTATAAACTTTCGGTAATAGTTGGCGAACCCTAAGAACCTCTGGACCCCTTTGAGGGTTAAGGGTACCGGCCAATTTTGGATTGCTTGTAGTTTCTCAGGATCCATCTCTAGTCCGGAACCAGACACAATGTACCCTAGAAACGGAATGGACTTGACTTCAAAGACGCATTTTTCTAATTTGCAATAGAGATGATTGACACGGAGACGGGACAGAACCTCTTTAACCCAAAAACGATGTTCCTCTAAATCGTTGGCAAAAATGAGGATATCGTCTAGATAGACCACGACATGACGGTATAGAATGTCTCTGAAGATCTCATTGACAAAATGCTGGAAGACAGCTGGAGCATTGCTCAATCCGAAGGGCATGACGAGGTACTCATAATGTCCGTCACGGGTGTTAAAGGCGGTCTTCCACTCGTCACCCTCACGGATCCGGATGAGATTGTATGCACCTCGCAAGTCCAGCTTTGTAAAGATGGTAGCTCCGCTAACTCTGTCAAAGAGCTCAGTAATCAGGGGTAAAGGATAATGGTTCTTGATGGTAATGTCGTTCAAACCTCTGTAGTCGATGCACGGCCGCAGACCACCATCTTTCTTTTTTACAAAAAAGAAGCCTGCGCCGGCTGGGGAAGAAGAAGGTCGAATGAACCCCTTTGCTAGGTTCTCTTTAATGTATTCCTCCATAGAATGCGTCTCAGGCAGAGACAACGGATAAGTTCGGCCTCGAGGTGGAACCTTCCCTGGAACGAGATCAATCGGGCAGTCCCATTCTCTATGAGGAGGAAGGATATCAGCAGAAGCTTTACTGAACACATCCGTGAAATCTTGATATGGAGGAGGTGGAACATCAGACGACCTGGGGGAGGAAGAACAGACAGGCAATACTTTAAACAAACATGTCTCTGCACAGGAGGAACCCCATGCCAGGATTTGCGTAGTCGTCCAATCAATTGTAGGATTGTGAAGACGGAGCCATGGAAGGCCCAGGACCACAGGATGTGTGGCTCTTGGAATCACTAAAAGTGAAATAAGTTCGGAATGAAGAACTCCCACTCTCAGACGAACTGGTAGAGTCCTTAGAGCAATAACAGTATCAAAAATTTTACTGCCATCCACGGCAGTTAAGGAAAAGGAGGAAGGAAGTCTCTCGGTGGGTAGGGACCACCGTTTAACATAGGCTTCAGTAATAAAGTTCCCAGCTGCTCTGGAATCAAGGAGGGCAATGACGTTCCGATAACGTTGAGCGACTTGAAGCGAGACTGGGAGATTACAATCATGAGGAGATGGAGAGGAGATCATTACTCCTAGCCGGCCCTCTCCTGGGCGAGCTAGGGTTTGGAGTTTTCCCGGACGTTCGGGACAGGCATTGATGGTGTGAGACGGAGCTGCACAGTAAAGACAAAGAGACTCAGAGAGACGTCTTCGGCGCTCAGCAGGAGTTAAACGGGAACGGCCAATTTGCATGGGCTCATCTTTAGATGGTGACAGTTGACGAGGAGGAGGAGCAGAAGATTTTGGAGCAGATGATCTTCCACGCTCAGTTGCTCTCTCTCTGAAACGTAAATCAACTTTCGTGCAGAGTGAGATTAGCTCATCTAACTTAGAAGGTAAGTCTCTGGTAGCTAACTCATCTTTAATAAGCTCAGATAAGCCATGCCAGAATGCAGCATACAGGGCCTCGTCGTTCCATGCCAGTTCGGATGCCAGGATCTGGAACTGTATCAGATATTGTCCTACAGTACGTGACCCCTGGCGTAAACGGAGAATCTCGGATGAAGCTGAGGTTACCCGGCCTGGCTCGTCGAAGATGCGCCTGAATGTTGACACGAATGCAGTGTAAGAAGATAGCAGGGTGTCGGACCTCTCCCATAACGGTGATGCCCAGTCAAGGGCGGAGCCACTGAGAAGAGAGATGATGTAGGCAATTTTTGTACGGTCACTGGGAAAATTGCCAGGTTGTAGCTCAAACTGAATCTCACACTGGTTGAGAAATCCCCTGCAGAATCTTGGAGATCCGTCAAATTTTGCTGGCGTTGGAAGATGAAGACGTGGAGCAGAAATGGGTAAGGTGGGTGGGGTTATAGCTGGAGTCACTGTGGTTGACGCACCTGATGCGCCTGATCCATGGAGAGTTGTCTGAATCCCATCCAGCCGAGTAGAGAGATCCTGGAGACAGCGGATGATGTGGCCCTGTGCAGCCTCCTGATGTTCTAGTCGGGCTGCCAGTTCTTGCATCGGCCTGGCCGCTTGATCCTGGTCTCCGGCTGGATTCATTAGGTCAGTGCTTACTGTCACAACTGAGGGCCTGAGCTGACGGGAGGCAGCCTCAGTTGTAGGGGCTGAGATGTACCGGAACCTGGGAGGTTGTATCAGACCCCTGGACATGTAAGTAACATGAATAATAACTGCCCGAAGGCGTGACCACGACAACTTGGATAAAAGTCAATGATGTTTATTATGACAAATCCGCAACACAGCAGCAGTAAAAGAAAACGTAAAAGTCAGCAAATAATAAATACAGTTCCTGGGTACTACAGGATGGCAGGAGCCACAGGGCACTGGTAGTGTGAGATAGTTCTTATGATCTTCTAGATGGAAAGTCCTTACCAGGCCCGACTGTAGCAATGGAGATAACCCAGGATTGTGCCAGCTGGTGTTCCAGGAAAAGCTGGGTTGCTGAAGGTAAAACAGCTGCTGTGGATACTGGCTGGAACCAGACTGTTGTTAGCACGGAGTGGATACTGGCTGGAACCAGTTAAATAATAAATGAACTTGGGAGCGATGAAATATGAACTGAAATGTAGAACTTGAGAGCGGAGAAATAATAATACCGGTGGAGAGTGGTAAAGTGTAGAAAGGACACCGGCCCTTTAAGGAAAGCTGTACTCTGCTGGAAGCTGAGCTGGAAGCAGGTAATGTTGTAGCTGGAAACAGATGAATCCACAATGGATTGGAGAGTCAGGCTACACCGCAGGTGGAATGCTGGTGCGGGTCTCTATGGTGGAAGTCTTGAGACAGGAGCTGGAACCTGGAAGACAATCACAGGAGAGAGACAAACAGGAACTAGGTTTGACAACCAAAGCACTGACGCCTTCCTTGCTCAGGCACAGTGTATTTATACCTGCAGCAAGGAAGGGATTGGCTAGGCAATTATGCAGATTATCAATACTGAGAACAGATTGGTGGAAATGATCAGCTGACAGAATCCAAGATGGCTGCGCCCATGCAGACACTTGGAGGGAAGTTTGGTTTGTAATCCATGTGGCAATGAAAACAGTAATGGCGGCGCCGGCCACCGGAGACAGGAGGCGCCAGGCTGACAGATGCACATCCAACCACGCGGACACAGCGGAGGCCGCGGCCGACGTAATCGCCACTCAGACACTCTGCATGCAGAAGTTCAGGGACGGCGGCGGAGGCCGCGGGAGACGCCATGCCAGGTGTAATATGGCGTCCACTGTGACAGCGTCCCAGAGTGACAGGATAGGATACAGGAATGTACACATCAGGATAACAGATGGGATCCGGTCCTGGAGCGCTGAGCCAGCCTTAGGAGGCATCTGATGGGTAAGAAATGGCGTCCAGATACCCGGATCGTGACACATCCCTGATGCCTCTATTCCCTACGCTACATTCCTGATGCCTCTATAACCTACGCTACATCCCTGACGCCTCTATACCCTACGCTACATCCCTGACGCCTCTATACAGTACAATGCATTACTGATCCCTCTAGACCATACATCCTCATTACATCAGAGAGATAGTGAAACACTGGAAAAAATAAGGATAAAGTGGACTACAGAAACTGATGCTCTAAACAAAGGAGAGAGAGAGAAAAGCACAAGGGAAAGTGGGCAATCGGAACACCATAGAGAGAGGAGAGATAGAAATGCCTGAAAAAGTAAAGGGGGTTGGGTATGGCATCCGGCGCTCGGGATTCCAGCAGTCACATGATACCTAATCCTAATCCTAACCCTCTGGGGGGGTGGCGGATAGGGCTTACCCTCAGGGGGTGGCAGCTAGGACTAACCCCCCCCCCCTCCTAGTGCCTTCCCTAACACCCCCTCCCCCGGTCCTAACCCTCGCTCCAATACTCGCCTTCGGGATGTTGGCTGTCTGTGTGCCGGCACCAGTCTCCCAAGTGGTGTCAGGATTCCAACATCGGTCAAATGACCGCCGGTATACCGTCTGCCGGGATGGTAAATGTATCCTGAGGACAGGTAGTGAGTGTGGAGGGATAGGTGGTTCAGTAAAATGTAACAGCTCAAACTGCGATCATTCACTGATAAATTGATTTATAGCTCTCCCTTTTTAACCATTGCAGTCATAAAAGCAATGTTTTTTAAACTTTTAAATAAAGCTTGTTAGCATCCCCAGCACACTGTATATGCTGGGAGATGTAGTTCTCAATATGAAAACATTTAATTACTGTATGAACTCTAATTCCCCAACTGAAACCTCTCACAAACACACACTCCTAAATCTAGTACACACACACACACACACACACATTTCCCCAGTACTGACAACTCTCATCACTTCCACACACTGACAACTCCCTCCTGCTCCTCTCCCCACTGACACTGACAGCTCCCTCACAGTCACACACATCCTCCACCCCCCCACCCCCCCACCCCCACACACACACTGATAGCACACATGCACAAATCCCCCCCTCCTCGACACTAACTGTCACGGACTGCTTGGGCAGCAGGGCGCAGGCTCTGACTTGAAGTGCTGAAATTCAACAGCTCTCTCGAACTTGCAAGGCATGGCTGTGCAGCTGTCTCCAGCCATCTCCTTGCCCACTGTGTAATTTGTGGCGTTCTCTGATGTTCCCCGCTCTGCCTCTACAACCGGCACATAATGTACAGCAGTGGTGACTCCTGAGTATGGGCCTGGAGAACTCCGCCTACCGGGGGGTAGGGATTAATAATTTCAAAGGGGCAGAGCTAGGAGTAAAGCAGTGGACAGCAGTTGAGGGGCGTTTCAAACTGTAACAGGGTTGGGACAATTTCAGTATCCTTCCCTCACCGTCTAATTGGTCAGTCCCACGCTGATTGCCATAGCGCCCTTTCGAGACTGCAGAACTCTATCCCTTAGCCACGGTTGGCACAGCTGGATGGTGCCCCTGGCAAGTGCCATCCTGGCCAAGGGGTAGATACGCCCCTGAGGGTCAGGGCCAGAAACAGAAATCTCGGGGCCCAGTACACTGATATCTCTGGGGCCCCCTCAACCCCCCCTTAACTTGGCAGAGGGATCTTTAAAAAAAAATGGAGCCTTTGACTCGGACCGTCAGTGAGGCCGGCAGGTGGTTTTCATACTGGGCTATCCAGCTCTTCGGTGGCGGTGGCAGGGACATTCAGAAAAGGGCCAGCACAGCAACATGCATAATAATGGCAATACAGTATGGACCACAGGGACTGGACAAAGTGATGGGGTAAAAGGAGGGGGGAGGGTTTAGTTGGCCTGTTAATTGTTTTCCTGCTTAAATTGAGCAGTTGGTGGATACACTTTAAAAAGCAATATTGGCACTGTGGCCCCATTATTTCTGTTCTTAATACTTGGAGCCCTGAACAAGTGTCCCCTTTGTCCCCCCTGTCACCGGGCCTGTTCAGGCGTTACCTATGGAGAAGCTGCGACATGACATCCTAGGACACGATACTGCACCATGCATCACCATTATATTTCAGTGTGCCTTGTCAATATTTAAATCTTGTTCTGTGTGACGTGAGTTGTAAATGGTTGAAAATCTCTGTGCTACAGTATCGTCACCATGTAGTTATAACAACACCGCAAAACCACCAAAAGACGTGTTTTGGTAGAGGGACTGCTGGAGGGGCCCATTGGGGCCCCCAGTTTGCTACCCCACCCCAGTATACCTGTGCTGTAGCCAGTGGAAGGGGCACTATCTTCCCGGTGATCTCTTCGGGAAGATGGTGCCGCACATAGAAAGCAAAGACTCTGGCTGCACTCTCCTGCCCTCGCTCTAAGCAAGGTGATCGGGCCACAAAAGGACCCCTGTCGGACCCCTGCCGGACCCCGGCCTGTGGGCCACAAAAGGATGCATTGGGGGCGGCATGCGGCCCATGGGTTTGACACCCCTGCCCTAGAGTATCAAAATTTGTTTCACGGCACCCCTAGGCCAAAGTTTTTTTTATTCAGAAATTCAGAAAAAAATATAAAATTAAGTAAATTGTGTTTATAGCATGTCATCCTCAGGTTCAGTTATGTTGTGAGGGAATGGTTTTGCCAATTTAATAAAGTATAAATAATTTTAATTGGTCCTGGACCACCAAACTATGCTACCAGTGCAAGAACCCCAGTTTGGAAACTACTGCCATAAAATAAACCTTTTTTGTTTTTTTTAAACTACATGTAATACACCTTAGAGCTCAGTTCCTAAAAGGTTTTAAACCCTTGCATACAGTAAACTACACATATTTAAAAATCCTACACCGGGCACAAGTGCTCACGGGCCAATTTCATGGCAGTCTCGGATAGGAGGGCATTGTGGATTCACCAAGGGAATGCTGATGCTGACTCCAAGAAGAAAGGGAGTCTCTTCCCTATGAAGGTGAAGCCTTGTTTGGCGACGGCCTAGTTAATTTGATCTCGGCAGCTCCCGCAGGTAAGTCATCCTTCTTGCCCTATGTTCCCTCTCAACGGATGAAGACGCATCATTATCTGACGCAGTCATTTCGGCCCAATAGATATGCAAGAAGTTAAGATTCCCCCTTCTTTGCAGGTAGAGGAAGGAAAAGAGGGAAGAGGTCTGTAGCCTCTTCAAGATCGCAGGAGCAGAGATCGTCCTCTGCTTTTGCCAAATCCACTGCATGACGCTGGGGCTCTCTTGCAGGAGCCCGCACCAGTGGGGGGCACGTCTAAAACTCTTCAGTCAGTTCTGAATTCATTCGGACCTGGACTCGTGGGTTTTACAAATAGTGTCCCAAGGGTACAAACTGGGGTTTCAAGACGTTCCCCCTCACCGATTGTTCAAATCAGCCTTAGTCAGCAGGGAGAAGGTTTTTATTCAAGCCTCTTCGTGGTCCCGAAGCCGGACGGCTCAGTCAGACCAATCTTAAATCTGAAATCCCTTAATTTCTACCTAAAGAAATTCAATTTCAAGATGGAATCTCTCAGGGTAGTGATCTCCAGTCCGGGGGATAAAGGAGATTTCATGGTTTTGGTAGACATAAAGGATGCCTACTTATATGTTCCCATTTAGCCACTGCATCAAGCTACCTGAGGTTTGCAATTCAGGATTGTCATTACCAATTTCAGACGTTGCCGTTTGGTCTGTCCACGGCTCCGAGGATTTTCACCAGGGTGATGGCGGAAATGATGGTTCTCCTTCGCAAGCAAGGAGTCACAATTATCCCGTACTTGGATGATCTCCTGATAAAGGCGAGATCCAGGGACCAGTTGGTGCAAAACATCTACTCTCCCTGACAGTTCTTCAACAACATGGTTGGCTCCTAAACTTGCCAAAATCGCAGTTGGTCCCAATGACGCGGTTGTTGTTTTTGGGAGTGATACTGGACACAGAAGAGGTTTTCTTCTAGTGGAAAGGCACTGGAGATCCAGAGTCTGGTCAAACAAATTCTGAAACCAGCAAGAGTGTTAATCCATCAATGCATTCAGTTGCTGGGGAAGATGGTTGCGGCCTACGAGGCCATTCAGTTTGGCAGGTTCCATGCCAGAGTGTTCCAGTGGGACCTGTTGGACAAGTGGTCCGGATCCCACCTACACATGCACCGGAGGATAATCCTGTCTTCCAAGACCAGAATCTCACTCCATTGGTGGCTGCACAGTTCTCACCACCTAGAGGGGCGATGGTTCGGGATCCAGGACGGGATCCTAGGGACCACGGATGCAACCCTCCGAGGCTGGAGAGCAGTCACACAGGGGGAAAACATCCAAGGAAGATGGTCAAGTCTTCCTTGGATGTTTTCATCTCCACATAAATGTTCTGGAGTTAAGGGCCATTTAATAACTGCAGACACAGTACGCACTGGGACGGGTGCCCAGCATCCTCTACGGACTAAGAGAAAAGGATTTACCGGTAGGTATTAAAATCCTATTTTCTCTAACGTCCTAGAGGATGCTGTGGACTCCGTAAGGACCATGGGGATAGACGGGCTCCGCAGGAGACATGGGCACTTTAAGAAAGACTTTAGTTCTGGGTGTGCACTGGCTCCTCCCTCTATGCCCCTCCTCCAGAACTCAGTTTGATACTGTACCCAGTGGAGACTGGGTGCTTTTCAGGAGCTCTCCTGAGCTTTCTGACAGAAAGTATTTTGTTAGGTTTTTAATTTTCAGGGAGCACTGCTGGCAACAGACTCCCTCATCGAGGGACTGAGGGGAGAGAAGCAGCCCTACTCTCTGAGTTGCAAGGTCCTGCTTCTTAGGCTACTGGACACCATTAGCTCCAGTGGGATTGGTACGCAGGATCTCACCCTCGCCGTCCGTCCCAGAGCCGCGCCGCCGTCCCCCTCGCAGAGCCGGAAGATAGAAGCCGGGTGAGTATGAGAAGAAAAGAAGACTTCAGAGGCGGCAGAAGACTTCATGATCTTCACTGAGGTAACGCACAGCACTGCAGCTGTGCGCCTTTGCTCCCATACACCTCACATACTCCGGTCACTGTAAGGGTGCAGGGCGCAGGGGGGCGCCCTGGGCAGCAATATAAACCTCTTTCGCAAAAATATAACATATATACAGCTGGGCACTTTATATATGTATAAGCCCCCACCAATTTTACAGTTTAAGCGGGACAGACGCCCGCCTCCGAGGGGGCGGGGCTTCTCCCTCAGCACTCACCAGCGCCATTTTTTCTCCACAGCACCGCTGAGAGGAAGCTCCCCGGACTCTACCCTGCTTATACCACGTTAGACAAGAGGGTTGAAAAGAGGGGTGGGGGGGGCACATAATTCGCAAATTACATACAGCAGCACTACTGGGCAAACATTAAGTTACTGTTTTATTCCTGGGTTATATAGCGCTGGGGGGTGTGCTGGCATACTCTCTCTCTGTCTCTCCAAAGGGCCTTGTGGGGAAACTGTCTTCAGAAAAAGGATTCCCTGTGTGTGTAGTGTGTCGGTACACGTGTGTCGACATGTCTGAGGAAGAAGGCTATATTAGAGAGGAGCGGGAGCAAATGAATGTGGTGTCTCCGCCGACAGCTGATTGGATGGATATGTGGAATGTTTTAAATGCTAGTGTAAACTCATTGCACAAAAGATTAGACAAGGCAGAAGCTTTGGGACAGTCAGGGTTTCAACCCATGCCTGATCCTATGTTGCAGGGACTGTCAGGGTCTCATAAGCGCCCACTATCCCAGATTGTTGACACAGATACCGACACGGATTCTGACTCCAGTGTCGATTACGATGATGCAAAGTTACAGCCAAAATTGGCAAAATCCATTCGATTTATGATTATGGCAATAAAAGATGTTTTGCACATCACAGAGGAACCCCCTGTCGCTGACAAGAGGGTACATATGTACAAGGGAAAGAAGCCTGAGGTAACCTTTCCCCCCTCACACGAGCTGAACGAGTTATGTGAAAAAGCTTGGGAATCTCCAGATAAAAGACTGCAGATTTCCAAAAGGATTCTTATGGCGTATCCTTTCCCATCAACGGATAGGTTACGATGGGAATCCTCCCCTAGGGTGGACAAAGCATTAACACGCTTATCCAAGAAGGTAGCCCTCCCGTCCCAGGATACGGCTACCCTCAAAGAGTGTGCTGACCGCAAACAGGAGATTACCCTGAAGTCCATTTATACACATTCAGGTACCTTACTCAGACCGGCAATTGCGTCGGCCAGGGTGTGTAGTGCTGTAGCGGCATGGACAAATACCTTATCTGAGGGGATGGATAGCCTAGACAAGGATACTATTTTATTGACCCTGGGGCATATAAGAGATGCTGTCCTATATATGTGTGTATGCAAACTACAGGTGGTGCTGCAGGGCCCACACCCTTTTACTTGTCTTGTAGAGCAGCTCTGAAGCTGTTACAGTGCCCAGCTGCTGCAAGAAATCAGCTTGAATGCTTCAGGGGCTTGGGCATGGCCAACATGAGCCCCACACCGAAGGAGGGTGGGGGTGTTTAATGCAAACTTGGGGTTATACAAGCGCCGCAAAAGGCCGCCATGCCCTGCATGCCCCTTTTCTCTTTTCATATACAGATGAGGGTTCCAGCCAACTTTGGCCCACTGCTTGGATGACATCACCGTATGCAAATCCGTCTGCTGCAGACCTTCCCCCAGGAATGCTTGCAATAGTTGTTGCATATGGTTTAATGTCTGAGGGTGCTTCAGTATTAGGCAGCCTTCCGCCCTCCCATGTTCATCTGAAAAGATGTGGTCTCCCTGCTGTTGTTGTCCCCAGACGAGAGTTCCCTTGTGCTTCCTCAGTTAAATCTCCTTAACTTGACGGGGGTGTGCCCGAGCAGCCGCCCTCCCCAGCCCTATCCCAACACATACTTATCTTGCATATGAGATCTCTTGATCATGAAGATAGTTCTCACAGGTTGAGGTTCATCCTGGCTGGAGAGCGCTGATGGGGACAGCAGCGGGGCTTCAGCAGAAGGGTGAGTATGTGTGGCCAGAGACCTCCCTTCCCATGTGCAGGCCTGCAGAGTCTGCCACGCAGGATGGGGCATGTGGCACTCTCCCTCCCAGGGGCTCTTCCAGATGTAGCTCCTCAGCAGTATTTTTCCCGGGCTGCGCGGCGCTCTCCCCGACTGGCATCCGCCCTGGAACACTGCCTTCCTCAACGCAACATCAGCAGGGGGCCCTGGCCTCATCACCATCCCAGGTCTTTCTCATGTATGTATCATGTATGTGTGTGTGATATATGTATGAATCATATATGTTTGTGATAGATAGATACATATATATATATATCTATCTATCTATCTATCTATCTATCTATCTATCTATCTATCTATCTATCTATCGTATGTGTGTGTATATATATGTATCTATCATGTATGTATGTATGTATGTATCTATCTTGTATGTATGTGTTCTATCTATCTATCTATCTATCTATCTATCGTGTGTGTGATATATGTATGTATCTATCATGTATGTGTTATATGTATGTATCACACCTTCCTCTATACATATACATACATACATACATACATACATACATACATACATACATACATACACACACCTATATCTGTACGTACACTGACATACACACACCAACATCTATACATTAACACGCTGACCCCTAAACGTACACCAACGTACCCACACCTGCATCTATACCTACACATGCTGACACGTGGACGTACACCGGCTTACCCACATGTGAATCTATACATACATGTGCTGACACCTGGACATACACTGATGTACCCACACCTAACATCTATACATACACATGCTAACACCTGGACGTATACAGACGTACCCACATTTGCATCCATGCATATATAGATGTAGGTGTGTGTACGTCAGTGTACGTCCAGGTGTCAACGCGTGTATGTATAGATGCAGGTGTGGGTACGTCTGTGTATGTCCAGGTGTCAGAATGTGTATGTATAGATGCAGGTGTGGGAACGTCAGTGTAGGTTCAGGTGTCAGCGCGTGTATGTATAGATGCAGGTGCTTGTATGTCCAGATGTCAGTGCATGTATGTATAGATACAAGTGTGGGTACGTCGGTGTATGTCCATTTGTCAGCGCGTGTATATATAGATGCAGGTGCTTGTATGTTGGTGTATGTCCAGGTGTCAGCATGTGTATGTATAGATGCAGGTGTGGGAATGTTGGTGTATGTCCAGGTGTCAGGGCGTGTATGTATGGATATTAGGTGTGGGTACATCAGTGTATGTCCAGGTGTTAGCGCATGTATGTATAGATGCAGGATAATAATCACACAGCGTGCCCCCCACCAACCACAAACCTCCCCCACCCCCCTGTATGACATAAACACCGCTAATTCCACTTACACACAATAATTTCAGTTTGCGACCAGGAGCCGGCAATGTATGTGCACCCAAATGAAGCCACTGTACATGCCCTGCAGGCTGCTATGTACTGCACAGGTGCAACAAATGTAAATGCCCTATCTTTAAAATGGGGCATATTTTACTAAATTAAAAAAACCTGTAACTCTCTGTAAAACCTTAACCCCAAAAGGCACTACACTAACATCGGGGTGTAGAGTTGGATCTTGATCCAAGGCACCAACAGGCTAAAGCTTTGACTGTTCCCAGGATGCCTTGCACCGCCTCCTCTATAACCCTGCCCAGTGGCGTAACTAGACCTTTGTGGGCCCCATAGCAAAATTCTGAATGGGCCCACCAGCACTCAACAAGAATGAGTGGCGTTTGGGGTCAGAAAAGTAGAGGGGAAGGGATCTGACAGAGTAGGGGGCAGGACATGAATGAATAGAAACTGAGGTGTCCATTATATAAAGAAATACAGTATGTGTGTCTGTGTGTATATCACACACACATATAAGGGAAATTCAAATGCCCTCAATTATTGCGCACATTACACTCTGGTTTAGGTGCACAAAGCACCTAAACCTGAATAAAGTAATGGGCGCGATCATGAAAAGACACCGTTTGGTTGCCCAAATGGGTCTCTTTGCACACATTTCAGCTTGTTTCCCCTGGGGGTAGCGAGCTGAAATAAACATGTCGCACCCGTTGGCAGCAACATTAGAATAGCTGCTGACGGGCACGATTGAGGGAGGAAAGGGACATTTGAATCCAGCCCATAGATGCAATGTGAATATGTAATTTGTACCTTCCTATCTTAAAATGTATATAGTAGTGTTTACACTAGAGGTCTTTCCGAACCCCCTAATCCTAACATTGTAATTTGCTTTAGGGCGCACCTCCAATTAGTCTAGTGTTTCGTATTTTCACATTAAATACTTTCTTGCATTGGTTGGTTAAAGATTAGATCGTATATTTTTCTAGATATAGCTGTGCATAGTCTACAAGGCTACATGCTTCTCCCCTAACTAGAGATGTGCAGCGGGCATTTTTCGTGTTTCATGTTTTGGTTTTGGTTTCGGATCCGCAGTTGTGTTTTGGATACGGACGCGTTTTGGCAAAACCACCCTTTCGGGTTTTGTATTCGGGTGATTTTTTTTTAAAACCTCAAACAGCTAAAATCATAGAATTTGGGGGTAATTTTGATCCTATAGTATTAAGCTCAATAACCATAATTTCTACTCCTTTCCAGTCTATTCTGAACACCTCACACCTCCCAATATTATTTTTAGTCCTAAAATTTGCACCAAGGTCCCTGGATGACTAAGCTAAGCGACCCAAGTGGGCAGCACAAACACCTGGCCCATCTAGGAGTGGCACTGCAGTGTCAGACAGGATGGCACTTAAAAAAATAGCCCCAAACAGCACATGATGCAAAGATAAATAAAAAAAGAGGCGCAAGATGAAATTGTAGTGTGTCTCTCCTGCTCAGTGTCAGTTCTCAGTAGTATCCTCATCAGTGCTCAGTATCACTGCTCATTGTCTTGTGCTGCAATGTGGTGCTCAGTATACTAGAGTACATTACTAATAGTCCAGTGCTGCATCTTGCTGCTCAGTGTCAGTTCATCCTCATCAGTGCTCAGTATCACTGCTCATTGTCTTGTGCTGCATTGTGGTGCTCAGTATACTACAGAACATTACTAATAGTCCAGTGCTGCATCTGGCTGCTCAGTGTCAGTTCTAGTAATCTCATCAGTGCTCCGTATCACTGCTCATTGTCTTGTGGTGCTCAGTATACTACAGTACATTACTAATACTCCAGTGTCTTGTGCCGCATATGGCTGCTGTAGGGTGCTGTGGTAGTGTCCTGTCACTGTGCATATGTCATCATTCCAGTCACAGTGATATCTGGTATCTATCTAGTGGTATCTAATTCCAGACATTACCACCGTCTAATTCCAGATATATTACTGGCATATAATTCCACACATTAAAAAATGGAGAACAAAAAGGTGGAGGGTAAAATAGGGAAAGATCAAGATCCACTTCCACCTAGTGCTGAAGCTGCTGCCACTAGTCAAGGCAGAGACAATTCAATGCCATCAACATTATGTAATGATTATACGATACATTATATATCATATCATTGTATGGTTGTAAAATACAACTTAAAAACTTTAATGAATAAATACATAAAGTAGCTTTTATGTAACCTTTTTAAACCTATTAGCATAGACCGAATCTCATCGTGTGTATAGGCCTTTAGTTCAACAACAGCATGGGACCAGTTAGTGTGTTTTGACCACTGCACAGCACCTGGTGTTATATAGTAAGCACCACTATGGCATAGTATACAGCATTATGGGCCTGATATGAGTGTGACCAGCGGTGATGTGGAATGCAGTAGCAGGTGCTGTTTAGCAAGCACCACTTCTATATTCACCATGCAGTATATTGTGTGAATATAGAAGTGTTGGCTGTGTTATGTATTAGAGTAATTATTGCAGCTCCCAGCTAAAATTGCAACAATGTAATTTAGTGACAAGCTGCAGAGATTAACCCTTTCTGTGGCTGCTGCACAACCTCTATTCATATCGCTGAATTCAATTAGGGAGATGTTCTCACCCCGCGAGCAAGCGCAGGTATATGCCACACTTAAATGTATGGGTATGGTCTCCATAAAATGAGCGTAGCCTTGCAGGCAAAGACTACCTTACACCCTAGTTCTTGACCCTGCACCAACAGACCTCGGCCACCACAGGGAAAAAAGTACAGTAATTTCCACCATGTTAAGCCCCACACATTAATGCCCTTTGGAACATATTATGTCACTCACCACAATATCTGTGATACACTATGCCCTACAGTAAAGCTTCTAATTACTTTTACAAAAACTGCTCAACGCCAAGAGTTTCACGTGCTGGGTGTCATGCTCATTGCCAGGGGTTTCACTCTCTGGGTGTCATGCTCATTGCCAGGGGGAACGCAGTAGGAGGTGTTATATAGTAAGCACCACTATGGCATAGTATATAGCATTATATATATTGTGAGCACTGGTGATGTCGAGTGCAGTAGAGCTGCTGCTGGGTAATTACAATTTACTACAACCACCAATATATTCTGCTGCACTATATATATGCAAAGCTAATTCTGCTGGGTAATTACAATTGACTACAACCACCAATATATCTGCTGCACTATATCTATATTTGCAAAGCTAATTCTGCTGGGTAATTACAATTGACTACAACCACCAATATATTCTGCTGCACTATATCTATATATGCAAAGCTAATTCTGCTGAGTAATTACAATTGACTACAACCACCAATATATTCTGCTGCACTATATCTATATATGCAAAGCTAATTCTGCTGGGTAATGCAAATTGAAACATTATTGCATAGTATGTTTATTTTTAAGTACTTTTTTAAAGTTTTGAATGATATAGACCCAGTTTAATCTTTGTGGAATGCCTGGTTGTTGTTTTTAAGGTAATTTATTGCCTGGCATTTGAGGGGGTGGGGTGTGGTTACAGATTTCAATTATTGGTTTCACTTGTAATAGTCTTCTACTTAAGTCCAATGGTGTAGGCTGTGCAAAGCCATTTGGCTGTGCATTTATTGATCTAAGCGTGCATTTTTATCAAAGCGTGATAAAATTGACACATAACAGCAGTGTTCAATCAGCGTTCAATCGAAGTGAAAAAGAAGGAAAACAGAAGCACACCAATCTAACAAAACAAAGAAAACTGAAGAACTAATAACAAATGTGAGTCACTTACTCCTCAGATCACTCACCTCCTGATTGTTGCATCTGATTACATAGCACAGAACTACCTTACTTGGACATTTCATAAACCATCCATTTCACCTACAAATGCCTGTATCTGTATTATTGTAATTTTGTTTTTTAAGCACAGCTGCACCAATGCAATTTTACCTGCAAACACTTAAAACATCTAACATAATTACCATTGCTTCTTAAACCTCTCACAATCCTTTCATTTCTTACACTCCAAATACATTTCTGCACCCACTTTATCTACGCTTTTGACTCATTTCATACTAAATCTACACCCCTTGAGCCTACACTGCTTTTCTCACCTGCATTTCTGCAATTCTTCTGCTCGGATTGCCTTACAGTCTCCTCTCCTACTTCCACTACTTCAACCTATTTACCTACTTAACACTATGTCAAGGTTTTCTTATACTCCCCACATCACTCAGTGTCTACCTAATAATGTATCTTTATCCTTCCCCCACTAGTCTCCTCCACCTCCTCCTCTCTCCCCTCCTCTGTCTCCCCTCCATCCCTCTGTTTCCTTCCCCCACCTTTCCTGTTACCCCACTTTCATTCACCTCTGCCCCATGGTCCTGCTACCCCACAACTCAGCCCTGCTCCCTCTCTCCCTTCCCTGTCACCTCCCCACACCCCATCCACATCACACTGACCTCCCTCCCTGCCCACCTCCTGCAGTTTCCCCTCCTAGCTCAGGCACCCGTACCATCACTACTCTCTCATCATCCCTGCCCTCAAAGTTAATCCCACCTAATCGCTACAGCAACCCTGAAAATCTAATTCACATCTCTCCCACAAACTCATACCCCCTATCCTGTGCCCTTTGGAATGCCAGATCTGTTTGTAACAAACTGGTCCCCACTCATGACCTTTTCATTTCCAACTCCCTACACCTACTAGCCATTACTGAAACTTGGATTACGCCCTCTGACACTACTTCTGCTGCTGCTCTCTCTGCTGGGGGCCTTACATTCACACACACACCCCGACCTGGGGGTCGCCATGGGGGTGGTGTTGGGGTCCTTTTACCTTCTAGTTACTCCTACCAACTCATACCACCAGAACCATCCCTTATATTCTCTACATTTGAGGTCCACGCCATATGCCTCTTCCAACCAGTCCATCTTAGAGTAGCTGTCATTTACCGCCCCCCTGGCACTGCTTCCAAATTCATCGACAACTTTGCTTCCTGGCTTCCTCACTTCCTCTCTTCTGACATTCCCACCATTATCCTAGGCGATTTCAACATCCCTATTGACATCCCCACACAATCCCCTGCCTCTAAACTCCTTAACCTCACCTCTTCACTTGGTCTCTCCCAGTGGACCTCCTCACCCTCCCATGTGAATGGGAGCTCACTGGATCTGGTCTTCACTCACCGCTGTGATATTTCTGATTTTTCCAACTCCCCATTTCCCCTCTCTGACCACCACCTGCTCTCCTTCAACCTATCTCTCTCGACTTCCCCATCTCTACCTCCTAAGGCTACCATCACTAAGCGTAACATTGAAGCTATTGACACCACATTCCTTTCCTCCCTGTTTGACTCACTTCTCTCTCCTATTCTCTCTCTCTCATGCCCTGAACAAGCCACTTCCACATACAATGCTTCCCTTACTTCTGCTCTTGACTCTGTTGCTCCACCAACCACTATTCACCCTTGCAAATTAACACCTCAACCCTGGCACACCAAATGCACCAGATATCTGCAAAAATGCTCATGTACTGCTGAGCGACACTGGAGGAAATCACGCTCTAGGGCAGACTTCCTCCATTTCAAACTTATGCTCTCATCCTTCAGTGCTGCCCTTTCTCTTGCTAAACAGTCATACTTCAAGAACCTCATCTCCTCCCAGTCTTCCAACCCCCGGCGCCTCTTTGCCACTCTCAACTCACTCCTCTGCCCACCTCCACCTCGTCTCCCTTCCTCACTCTCTGCTCTTGACTTTGCCACTTACTTCACATCCAAAATTGACTCCATACGTCAGGACATCACATCACACCAGACTATCAGTAACCAGCCTTCTCCCATCCCTTACCAACCCTCCCCATCCCTCGCACCAACTCTGTCATCTTTCTCCCATGCATCTGGAGAGGAAGTCATGGCCCTCATTCGTTCCTGTCCCCTCACCACCTCCCCACTTGACCCTATCCCCTCCCGCCTCCTTTGCCACCTCTCTTCTTCTGCTTGTTCCCATCTTTCCCACCTTCTCAATCTCTCCCTCTCATCAGGCACTGTCCCCTCTGCCTTCAAGCACGCTCTCATCTCTCCTATTCTTAAAAAACCTACCCTTGATCCAAACACTCTCTCCAACTACCGACCCATCTCTCTCCTCCCTTTTGCCTCCAAACTCCTTGAGCGTATTGTCTACAACCGCCTTACTTCCTTTCTTTCCTCACACTCACTGCTTGACCCATTCCAGTCTGGCTTCCGTCCTCTCCACTCCACTGAAACTGCCCTTACAAAAGTATGCAATGACCTCCATGCTGCTAAATCTAAGGGACACTACTCTCTACTTATTCTACTTGATCTCTCTGCTGCTTTTGACACTGTGGACCATCCTCTCCTACTGCAAATCCTTCACTCCATTGGTCTGCGTAACACTGCCCTCTCTTGGTTGTCGTCCTACCTTTCTGACCGTTCATTCTCTGTCTCCTCTCATGACTCCACCTCCCCCTCACTTCCACTAACTGTAGGGGTACCCCAAGGTTCTGTCCTTGGTCCTCTTCTCTTCTCTCTCTATACGTCCTCACTAGGTAAGCTCATTAGTTCTTTTGGTTTCCAATATCATCTCTATGCTGATGACACTCAAATCTATCTTTCCTCTCCAGACCTCTCCCCTACTCTCCTCACTCGTATCTCCAACTGTCTCTCTGCTATCTCTTCCTGGATGTCCCAGCGCTTTCTTAAACTTAACATGTCTAAGACCGAGCTGATCATCTTCCCTCCCTCCCGCATAATCTCACCTCCTACAATCTCATTATCTATTGATGGCACTACTATCTCCTCTACCCCCCAAGCGCGCTGTCTTGGAGTAATCCTTGACTCCTCCCTCTCCTTCAAACCACACATTCAGCACCTCTCACAAACCTGCCGTTTTCATCTAAAAAATATTTCCAGGATCAGACTTTTTCTGACCCAGGATGCTACTAAGACTCTTATCCACTCACTGGTCATCTCCAGACTGGACTGCTGTAATCTCTTCCTGACTGGCATTCCTGACAAATACCTCTCTCCACTCCAATCTATCCTCAATGCTGCTGCCCGGCTCATTTTCCTCACCAAACGCACTACGTCCACCTCTCCTCTCTTACTAGTCCTTCACTGGCTCCCCTTCCCTTTCAGAATCCATTTCAAGCTTCTCACACTTGCTTACAAAGCCCTCACCCACTCCTCTCCCATCTACATCTCTGATCTTATCTCGCTTTACACTCCCACCCGTCCTCTTCGCTCTGCTAATGCACACCGACTCTCCTGCCTACGGATTACTTCCTCCCACTCCTACCTCCAAGATTTTTCACGTGCTGCACCACTTCTCTGGAATTCCCTACCTCTCCCCCTCAGACTCTCCACCTCTCTACAAAACTTCAAACGGGCTCTCAAGACCCACTTCTTCACCAAACCCAGCCAAATCTCATCCTAAACCTCTGTTCCATGCTCTCTATGTACCCCATCTGTCTCACCCCTGTCTGTCTACCCCTCCCTTTTAGAATGTAAGCTCTCACGAGCAGGGCCCTCTTCCCTCATGTGCTTACTCTTTTCTTACTTTAATAATCTTCAGCTGCACCAAATCCAGCAGTCTTCTGCCACCTGATACTTATTCCAGTGTCATCTGCTGATGTAGCTATGTTTATTTACCCTGTACTTGTCCTATATTGTCGTCAACTGTAAGTTGCTGTTTTCCTGTTTGATTATTTGTTTATGTACTCTGTAATTGGGCACTGCGGAACCCTTGTGGCGCCATATAAATAAAGGATAATAATAATAATAATAAATAATATAATATATAGCATTACGGTACAGTAGGCCACTGCTCTACCTACCTCTGTGTCGTCAAGTATACTATCCATCCATACCTGTGGTGCATTTTAGAAAAAAACATGTCTCGGCAGAGCAATCTATAAATCCATCATTTTTCAGACAGCAACAGTGGGTATTGTAATAGTCACCCAATCCATCACTTTTATAGGGTTACATGCACCCACATGCTACAGCCTGTCTCAATAATTTTACTGTCACGCTGTGTGTGTTTGTGTTTTTATTTGGGTATTTTTTGTTGTTGTAGAACTACAGGTACCAGCAAGCCCGTTATTTCCCCGCCTGCTGGTACTTGAGGTTCTCCAAGTACCAGCAAGCGGGGGAGGCTTGCTGGGCATTGTAGTTCCACAACGAAAAAACAATATTCTTTTTTTACACACATGGCTATCAGCCCGGCACCCACCACCCAGGGGTGCTGGGGACAGCCTCGGGCTTCACCCCTGGCCCTTGGGTGCCTCGAGGGGAGGAACCTCTTGATTTAAGGGGTCCCCACTCCTCCAGGGAACCCCGGCCAGGGGTGACTAGTTGGAGGGGTAATGCCAGGGCCGCAGGGACCTACATAAAAGTGTCCCCCGGCTGTGGCATTATCTCTCTGGCTAGTGGAGCCCGGTGCTGGTTTTAAAAATATGGGGGACCCCTACATCTATTGTCCCACGTATTTTTGGAACCTGGACCGGTCTAAGAGCCCGGTGCTAGTTGTCTAAATACGGGGAACCCCTGTCCAATTTTTCCCCCAGTATTTAAATAACCAGGACCGGCTCAAAGAGCCCGAGGCTGGTTATACTAAGGAGGGGGGACCTCACGCATTTTTTTTAACCCATTCAGACCCTTCTCCTTTAAGTTAATGGAAGCCCTGGACAACAAAATTGCATTCATGTCCTCCTCCCTCACCCTTCCCAGTCCCAAACACTCATTTTTTTTTCTTTAAAAATTTATAATATATAACGAGAACAATGAGCAGGCAGGCAGCGGGCATTGGCGGCATCGGACTGAGATAGAAATTAGTGGTGGAGGGCTGGGTCAGTTGATTGTGGGCGAGTTTGTAAGCCATTGGCGGTGGCAGCGGGTATCGGCTCAGAGGCAGTAGCGGGCATTGGCTAAGGGTCATCGGCAGGATTCGGCGGACATTATGGCTGTAGTGCCTCACTAGCCACTGACCTCACCGCACGCCACTGTGGGACAGATGTAACATGCAGAGAGAGGTAGATTTGGGAGGGGGAATGTCCTAGCATAACTGTTAATTGCAGTGTAATACTGTAATTCAGCTGTGCAGCATTTGTGGCTAAATGTCAAAGAAGCCAGTATTTACCCTGCATGCAAAACAATAAATGTATTTGAACATACCTCCCAACTATCCCAATTTTTGCAGGACAGTCACTTTTTTGGGGAATGTCCAGCTAACCCAAACAACCCCCCCCCCCTTCCCATGGGGAAGGGGGGGGGGGTGGAAGGCTCCCTGTAGCTTGTTGCTCTGCAAATATGCACATTGTGGGTAATTCAGACCTGATCGCTAGGGTGTGTTTTTTGCATCCCTGTAATCAGAAAGTTGCCGCCTACAGCGGAAGGGAAAATTTGCTGTGCAGGTGTGTGATCACATGTGCACAAGAGCTGCACAGCTCAGCACTTACTCAGCCATTGAGGTGACGTCACAAATCCTCCCACAAAACGCCGGGTCCCTCCAGTGTTTTTCCGGACACTCCCTAGAAACATTCAGTTGCCACCCACACAAACACCCTCTTCTTGTCAATCTTCTTGTGATCTCCGGACCGTCGCACTTACGCATTGTGGCGCATACGCATGTGCAGTGCAGACCAGATTGCCCGCTGGGTGAAAATAAATTGAAGCGATCTGGTCTGAATAAGCCTCAATGTCTATTCACGGGAGACAGAGGGGCTGGGGCATGGCCAGCAGCTCACAGAGCACCTATAATGACAAAAATGGGAGACATGGCTCATGATCGCGATATACCTGCGAAGGTACGCCCTCTACTGATTGACAGGCAGAGGCATTCGCATTTTCTGCGGGGCACCCGGAGAAAATGTAGGCACACGCACAGGATGGACCCTGCGTATATGCCCCCATCCTCTTCATAGTTTTTGCGGTTGGAACGCGTATTACGATCCAAACTGAATTAGGCCCTATATGTCTTATATACACGAGCAGTGTGAAAACATCAATCGATGGGGGTAATTCCAAGATGATCGCAGCAGGAATTTTGTTAGCAGTTGGGCAAAACCATGTGTACTGCAGGGGAGGCAGATATAACATGTGCAGAAAGAGTTAGATTTGGGTGAGTTATTTTGTTTCTGTGCAGGGTAAATACTGACTGCTTTATTTTTACACTGCAAATTAGATTGCAGATTGAACACACCACACCCAAATCTAACTCTCTCTGCACATGTTAAATCTGCCTTCCCTGCAGTGCACATAGGTGGTCATTCCGAGTTGTTCGCTCGGTAATTTTCTTCGCATCGCAGCGATTTTCCGCTTAATGCGCATGCGCAATGTTCACACTGCGACTGCGCCAAGTAAATTTGCTATGCAGTTAGGAATATTACTCACGGTTTTTTCATCGTTCTGGTGATCGTAATGTGATTGACAGGAAGTGGGTGTTTCTGGGCGGAAACAGGCCGCTTTAGGGGCGTGTGGGAAAAAATGCTACCGTTTCTGGGAAAAACGCGGGAGTGGCTGGAGAAACGGAGGAGTGTCTGGGCGAACGCTGGGTGTGTTTGTGACGTCAAACCAGGAACGACAAGCACTGAACTGATCGCACTGGCAGAGTAAGTCTCGAGCTACTCAGAAACTGCACAGAGATGTCTTATCGCAATATTGCAAATCTTTCGTTCGCAATTTTAAGATGCTAAGATTCACTCCCAGTAGGCGGCAGCTTAGCGTGTGCAATGCTGCTTAAAGCAGCTTGCGAGCGAACAACTCGGAATGAGGGCCATGGGGGGTAATTCTGAGTTGATCGCAGCAGGATTTTTGTTAGCAGTTGGGCAAAACCATGTGCACTGCATTTACGAACAGATGATTTTTTTATATAAATTTAAAAATGTTAGTAAATGTGTGTTTTTTTTTTCAACCTGGAAGCCCAACATCGATTAAGATCGATCTTAAATAGACCCCTGGGTTTTAAGGATAACCATGGTTGAGTCCAATGGTTAATTCACATTGACCGAAGTTCTAATTAAGTCACCTGTGCTCAAGCATGATATCCTTAAAATCTGGATTGCAATGACAGCATTTTGGAACTATGCCTAAGGGTTTAATTTTTACATTTATCCACTGACAATAAATCTACCTACAATATCCCTGTAACTGTTATGATTACAGTATTTCACTAAATAATTTAATTTGCTGAACCTTCTGTAAAAAGAAATATTAAGCTGCTGTAATTCCCAGATGCAGCAAATTTGTTAGCTAGTGGGCAAAACCATGTGCACTGCAGGGATGGGGGGGGGCAGATATAACATTTGCAGAGAGATTTAGGTGGGTTATATTGTTTGTGTGCAGGGTAAATACTGGCTGTTTTGTTTTTACACTGCAATTTAGATTTCAGTTTGAACACACCGCACCAAAATCTAACTCTCTCTGCACATATTATATACCCCCCCCCCCCCCTGCAGTGTACATGGTTTTAGCTAATAAATTTGCTGCTGTGATCAGATCTGAGTTAAGCCCTATGTATTTGGCACTGGCAAAGGGTTAGAGGCCTTGCTGTAGAGCTCACACCTTTCTTATCATGCATTGTAATATTTCCTATGTCCTGATGTTGTGCTCTCTGCTCCATCCAAGTAAACAGCAATGTAGCATGGCTATCAAAGAGCGTGAAGATTGCAGATTTCCTGGGATTAATGCTAAGGAATGCTATTCCAGAGGCTGCTGCTTTAATTCAAGTGTCACTGGGGTTAAATGGTGTTTTTACCTTAAAAACACAGGTAGAGTATATAGTACAGTGGTAAAGTGGGAGCATGTAGTGCTATTGATTACAGATTTGATGGAGCTTAAACATGGATAAGGTCCATGGCTCTAAGAGTTTATCTTGTGTATCCTTTATTCTTAGTCATGGTCAGATAAGATTAGAAAATACCATTTAAGTGGAAATTTCCTGTTAGCTGTTTTTCAGTTTGCTCAACTGTCTGATTAACTGCTCCTAAAAAAGGACCAAAGGAGCTAAATTGCCCTGTGATCTAGCTAAATTGCCCCAGTTAAAAAAAAAAAAAAAAAACTAAGCTGCTGTAATTCCTGGATGTTTCCTTACTGCATCAACAGGAAGTGACAAGAAACAATGTAATGTGGAACCGTACAGCAGAAGGGATTGCGGCTACCCCACAATAAGTGCAGCGGAATGTAAGAAGAGGAATTGTTGCTTTGACTGCAGCATTCCCGGGGTTAACTGGTGTTTCTTCAAGTCACAAGGTATGGAGCTGCTGTATAGTTACTCGCAAGTCAGTAGTTGTATGATGCTCACACCTGTTAAGCTGGATACACACAGAATGCCCTACACAGGGGGTGAAATGAGCGCCCCCCCCACCCCCCGTACGCTCAGCACACATCACGCTGTGCTGAGCGGGGGGAGAGATGTGTGCTGAGCAGTTCGCTCAGCACACATCTCTCCCCAAAATCGGGCCGTGAATACGGACCTTTAAACTGGATCCACACTTAGATTATCTGTCCAATTTTTTTTTCTAGTTGAAACAAAATTATGCTAATATGTGGCAGCAAATTACAATTGACCATTTGCTCACAAACACTGGAAAACATCCAAAAATGGTCATTTAGATAAATTGGTTAAATCCATTTCATTTAGCTAATTTATCCAAACTACCTTTATTGTATCTTTGTGGGTGAATGATGTGTGGGTCAGTGTTGAGGGTGGTGGAGGAGATGGGTAATAGGCACAGCAGGGTGTGGACAGTCAAATAGTGTGCTTAGAGGTTCAGAGTCATTGTATGAGACTCTGGCAACAGTGACTTGATGAGTCTGGTGTCCATAGGGTGGGACGCATTAACCTTTTTATGCTATTGAAATAGTTCTCCTCCTGACCGACGCAGTTCCTTGCTCCGAGGTTGGTGTATTGTCCTGTTGCAGCGCCTCTCCACTGTGGTCACAGTGAGCTGTGTGGTGTTGCTGGCGCATGCCAATCTCCCCCCAACCTCCCTCTTGCATTTCAGACCTACGTACGCATGATGGGATCTTGTATGATATGCGCGTGTGCTGTAGAGATGAAAGTGGGGGTGAGGAGGCAGATCGTGAGATGGGGAAACTTTGTGGACTGTTAGCGAAGGGGAGCACTGGGCAATCTGAGTTGCAAAGAGGGCAGCAGAAGAGGTTATTGCATGTGCACTGGTGACAGGTCCATCCTTGGTGGCCAGCCTCAGTGGTAAAGGGGTACATGAGCTAGTGTCCCTTGGCCAGCCATGTACCATGGCCACCTCCCTACCTCCTATATATTCTCCCTGATCTGTCACTTTGTTACGGTCTGCTGCTGGCACTGGTGTATCGTCCTGCAGTTGCCGTCTCCGCCCATTGCTGTGACTTCCCCCAGAGTTAGCCACACAGAGTGACAGATCTGGGAAAATATATAGGAGATCATTACTTTCACTTGCAGCCTACCTTATTTTTTGCAGCCTAGCATGCTCCTGACCCCTTCTCTCACTAATACTTATACAACATTCATGAACTCATCTTAAGGTTTCTTTATTATTCAGTCACACTGTCTTGGATCCAAACCATTTCCTGTGGCATTGCAGTCAAACAATTGAGCTATTTACCCTTGCATAGAAAGGTATAATCTAAGCTAGAGAATTCTATTTGGAGCTCACCTTGTACTTTGTGAAGAAATAATCAGCTTTGTGGCTGAGCAGATATATGGAGTGTGTGGCTGCACACTGCATTGATCTGCTGAGTTGCAATGCTAATAATTTTTTTTTTTGCAAAGTACCAATAGCTTCATTGTGAAGGTGGAAAGAAGGGTGTTACGGCATGGAATGTACAAACTGCGAGACCCTGCTGGTAGCGCCTTTGTCTATTTAGTAGGAAGGGCACGTAACAGCCGGGGGGCAATGGAGGAAGCCCCTTTAGGGCTGGAGCCCGGCGGCAACTGACTCCGTTGTCTCTGGCAGTTCCGCCCCTGGACTAGAGGAATCGTCAAGAACATGGCAACATTTAATGCCAAAAAATGCAAAATCATACACGTCTCAAAAATGCAAAGGCTAACTATAATATTAAGGGCATTATAATGGCAAGAGGAAAGCTATCTAAGTATTACTATTTCAGGTAAGCAATGTAACAAAGCAATAGGAAAGGCAAGTCAGATGCTTGTTTGCATAGGTTAAAGAACCAGTAGCAGAAAAAAGTAATACAGGTTGAGTATCCCATATCAAAATATTCCGAAATACGGAATATTCCGAAATACGGACTTTTTTGAGTGAGACTGAGATAGTGAAACCTTTGTGTTTTGATGGCTCAGTGTACACAAACTTTGTTTAATACTCAGTTATTAAAAATATTGTATTAAATGAACTTCAGACTGTGTGTATAAGGTGTATATGAAACATAAATGAATTCTGTGAATGTACACACACTTTGTTTAATGCACAAAGTTATAAAAAATATTGCCTAAAATGACCTTCAGGCTGTGTGTATAAGGTGTATATGAAACATAAATGCCTTCTGTGCTTAGATTTAGGTCCCATCACCATAATATCTCGTTATGGTATGCAATTATTCCAAAATACAGAAAAATCCGATATCCAAAATTCCTCTGGTCCCAAGCATTTTGGATAAGGGATACTCAACCTGTAATGCCACTGTATAGGTCCTTGGTACAGCCACATTTAGAATCCTGTGTTCAGTTCCAGAAGCCATATCTCCAGAAGGCTGTAAATACATTAGGGCAACTAAAATTGTGCATGGCCTACATCACAAAACTTACCTGGAAATACTAAAAAATGTTGATGTGTATAGTTTGGAGAAGGGAAGAGGGAACATACAGTAATAGAAACATTTAAATATATAGGGAGGAATGTAATAGGGTGTGAGAATCAGAAAGTGAGAGATTTTGTGTTTTTTCCTGTTGTTTTTTTTTTTTTGTTTGATTGTTTGTTTTTAAAGTGGCAATCCTTTACATGGCAAAACCAGGTTGATATTTGCCATGTAAAGGATTGCCACCGTGGGCATGTGTAGAAGGGGCACTGCTACTGTTGGCATTATGTGTGTAAGCTGCACTGATATGGTGGTTATGTGTATAAAGGGCACTGCGACTGTGGGTATTATTATTATTATTATTATTATTATTATATGCGGTGTAATGACAATAAGATAGTGCTACTGTGTGGCGTATTTTGATTTGGGGTGCTATTGTGTGGCCATGCCCCTTCCTTGTGATACCACACCTTCTTTTTTTAAGAAGCGCACTGTCCCTTTATTAAGTATTGGAGAGAATGCCCAAATTAATAGTTTGCAGGGAGGCGCCAAACACCCTAGCACTGGCCCTTTGGTAGGGGACAGGATTTGCTTCTGCTTGTGCACATATGTTATGATTGCCAGCCAACAGCACTGGTTTTGCCTATAACACTAACTATAAATATTTTGAATTGGTCCTGGACCACCAATCCAAGGCACCCCTGCAAGTGTCCTGAGGCACCCCAGGGTGCAGTTTGAGAACCACTGGTCTAGTGAGTACCCAGGATAATTATTGTAGCTGGTCTGCGGGTAACAGCTCTCAGATCCACTTCTAGAAAAAATGCAGCAATGTAATTTGAGTGACAAACTGCAGAGATGAACCCTTTCTGTGACTGCTGCACAGGGATCACACAAACTCTATTCATAGGGCTGACTTCACTTAGGGGAGATGTTCTCACCCCGCAAAGAAGTGCGAGTATATACCGCACTTACGGTACCATTGGATTTACAGATATTTTCTTGCAATACACTATGGGGGTCATTCTGAGTTGATTGCTCGCTAGCAGTTTTTAGCAGCCATGCAAACGCATTGTCGCTGCCCACTGGAGAGTGTATATTCACTTTGGAGAAGTGCGAACACTTGAGCAGCAGAGCGCCTGCAAAATCGTTTCAAAATAAGACCAGCACTGTAGTTACACTTCGTGTGCGTTGATTCTAACAACCGAGGGACGGCTTTTGATGTCACACACCCATCCAGCGAATGCCCAGCCATGTCTGCATTTCTTCTGCCACGCCTGCATTTTTCCAAGCACTCCCTGAAAACGGTCAGTTGCCACCCAGAAACGCCCTCTTTCTGTCAATCTCCTTGTGGCCTGTTCTGTGATTGGAATAATCGCTAGAACTAGTGCAAAACCACAATGGACTTTGTACCCGTATGATGCGCATGCACATTACGGAGCATGCGCATGCACAGATTAGCCATTTTTTTTCAACTGATTGCTACGCAGCGAACAACGGCAGCATGCGATCAACTCGGAATGACCCCCTATATACATAGAAACATGGATTTTTACTGCAGGAATTATGGTTAGTTTAGGGGTATCGGTTAGGGTCAACAGAGGTGTAGCTAGGGGTCCAAGCGCCCCTGGCAAAGTAAGAGACTGGCGCCCCCCCTTTCGATAAAGCATTGCAGTCCATTGGCGGTTACCATGTTGGAGCCACAGCAACTGACCCCCTCCCCCACACGCTGCCCTACATCATCGGCTGGGATTCACTGTTGGTGTGAAGCCACTGGGAACAGTCTGGTAGCATTAGCAGCAGTCTGTGTCATAGATAGGGAAGGCAGAAGGTTAACTAGCTAATAGCAGTCTGTTGGCAGCAGAGGCTGGGCGGGGGGCTGAGAATGAGCCAACGCTGATCAGTGTCCAGTCTGCTTAGACAAAAATATTTTGTGATCAGGGCTGGTTCTAGACCAAAGGAGCCAATGGCAAAAATTTCCTTTGGCACCCCCCCCCCTCCATACACATACACATACATACACACACACACACACACACACACACACACACACACACACACACACACACACCAAAAAAGAACATATCCCAGTTTAACATAACGCTATGTGGTGCAAGGTGTGGAGCTGGTTACTTGTATCAGACCTCTGACATTTGCCTTTTCACCCATATTGCATACTTTTTCTTGCAGGTTGTGTCTTAATTCAAGAAGTGTTCTAAGTACTTCAGCTTAGTATCTTTACTGACCCCTCTTTACCCCACACTACATAACTGACCCCTCTATACCCTACACTACATCACTGACCTTTCTATAACCATCACTGCATTACTGACCCCTCTATACAGTACACTGACCTCTATATACCTGCTAGTACATCCCTGATGCCTATATTCCCTAAGCTAAATCCCTGACGCCTCTATTCCCTACGCTACATCCCTGACGCCTCTATTCCCTATGCTACATCCCTGACGCCTCTATACCCTACGCTACATCCCTGATGCCTCTATTCCCTACGCTACATTCCTGATGCCTCTATAACCTACGCTACATCCCTGATGCCTCTATACCCTACGCTACATCCCTGACGCCTCTATACAGTACAATGCATTACTGATCCCTCTAGACCATACATCCTCATTACATCAGAGAGATAGTGAAACACTGCAAAAATAAGGATAAAGTGGACTACAGAAACTGATGCTCTAAACAAAGGAGAGAGAGAGAGAGAGAAAAGCACAAGGGAAAGTGGGCAATCGGAACACCATAGAGAGAGGAGAGATAGAAATGCCTGAAAAAGTAAAGGGGGTTGGGTATGGCATCCGGCGCTCGGGATTCCAGCAGTCACATGATACCTAATCCTAACCCTCTGGGGGGGTGGCGGATAGGGCTAACCCTCAGGGGGTGGCAGCTAGGACTAACCCCCCCCCCCCTCCTAGTGCCTTCCCTAACACCCGCTCCCCCGGTCCTAACCCTCCCTCCAATACTCGCCTTCGGGATGTTGGCTGTCTGTGTGCCGGCACCAGTCTCCCAAGTGGTGTCAGGATTCCAACATCGGTCAAATGACCGCCGGTATACCGTCTGCCGGGATGGTAAATGTATCCTGAGGACAGGTAGTGAGTGTGGAGGGATAGGTGGTTCAGTAAAATGTACCAGCTCAAACTGCGATCATTCACTGATAAATTGATTTATAGCTCTCCCTTTTTAACCATTGCAGTCATAAAAGCAATGTTTTTTAAACTTTTAAATAAAGCTTGTTAGCATCCCCAGCACACTGTATATGCTGGGAGATGTAGTTCTCAATATGAAAACATTTAATTACTGTATGAACTCTAATTCCCCAACTGAAACCTCTCACAAACACACACTCCTAAATCTAGTACACACACACACACACACACATTTCCCCAGTACTGACTCTCATCACTTCCACACACTGACAACTCCCTCCTGCTCCTCTCCCCACTGACACTGACAGCTCCCTCACAGTCACACACATCCTCCACCCCCCCCCCCACACACACACTGATAGCACACATGCACAAATCCCCCCCTCCTCGACACTAACTGTCACGGACTGCTTGGGCAGCAGGGGGCAGGCTCTGACTTGAAGTGCTGAAATTCAACAGCTCTCTCGAACTTGCAAGGCATGGCTGTGCAGCTGTCTCCAGCCATCTCCTTGCCCACTGTGTAATTTGTGGCGTTCTCTGATGTTCCCCGCTCTGCCTCTACAACCGGCACACAATGTACAGCAGTGGTGACTCCTGAGTATGGGCCTGGAGAACTCCGCCTACCGGGGGGTAGGGATTAATAATTTCAAAGGGGCAGAGCTAGGAGTGAAGCAGTGGACAGCAGTTGAGGGGCGTTTCAAACTGTAACAGGGTTGGGACAATTTCAGTATCCTTCCCTCACCGTCTAATTGGTCAGTCCCACGCTGATTGCCATAGCGCCCTTTCGAGACTGCAGAACTCTATCCCTTAGCCACGGTTGGCACAGCTGGATGGTGCCCCTGGCAAGTGCCATCCTGGCCAAGGGGTAGATACGCCCCTGAGGGTCAGGGCCAGCAACAGAAATCTCGGGGCCCAGTGCACTGATATCTCTGGGGCCCCCTCAACCCCCCCTTAACTTGGCAGAGGGATCTTTAAAAAAAATGGAGCCTTTGACTCGGACCGTCAGTGAGGCCGGCAGGTGGTTTTCATACTGGGCTATCCAGCTCTTCGGTGGCGGTGGCAGGGACATTCAGAAAAGGGCCAGCACAGCAACATGCATAATAATGGCAATACAGTATGGACCACAGGGACTGGACAAAGTGATGGGGTAAAAGGAGGGGGGAGGGTTTAGTTGGCCTGTTAATTGTTTTCCTGCTTAAATTGAGCAGTTGGTGGATACACTTTAAAAAGCAATATTGGCACTGTGGCCCCATTATTTCTGTTCTTAATACTTGGAGCCCTGAACAAGTGTCCCCTTTGTCCCCCCTGTCACCGGGCCTGTTCAGGCGTTACCTATGGAGAAGCTGCGACATGACATCCTAGGACACGATACTGCACCATGCATCACCATTATATTTCAGTGTGCCTTGTCAATATTTAAATCTTGTTCTGTGTGACGTGAGTTGTAAATGGTTGAAAATCTCTGTGCTACAGTATCGTCACCATGTAGTTATAACAACACCGCAAAACCACCAAAAGACGTGTTTTGGTAGAGGGACTGCTGGAGGGGCCCATTGGGGCCCCCAGTTTGCTACCCCACCCCAGTATACCTGTGCTGTAGCCAGTGGAAGGGGCACTATCTTCCCGGTGATCTCTTCGGGAAGATGGTGCCGCACATAGAAAGCAAAGACTCTGGCTGCACTCTCCTGCCCTCGCTCTAAGCAAGGTGATCGGGCCACAAAAGGACCCCTGTCGGACCCCGGCCTGTGGGCCACAAAAGGATGCATTGGGGGCGGCATGCGGCCCATGGGATTGACACCCCTGCCCTAGAGTATCAAAATTTGTTTCACGGCACCCCTAGGCCAAAGTTTTTTTTATTGAGAAATTCAGAAAAAAATATAAAATTAAGTAAATTGTGTTTATAGCATGTCATCCTCAGGTTCAGTTATGTTGTGAGGGAATGGTTTTGCCAATTTAATAAAGTATAAATAATTTTAATTGGTCCTGGACCACCAAACTATGCTACCAGTGCAAGAACCCCAGTTTGGAAACTACTGCCATAAAATAAACCTTTTTTGTTTTTTTTAAACTACATGTAATACACCTTAGATCTCAGTTCCTAAAAGGTTTTAAACCCGTGCATACAGTAAACTACACATATTTAAAAATCCTACACCAGGCACAAGTGCTCACGGGCCAATTTCATGGCAGTCTCGGATAGGAGGGCATTGTGGATTCACCAAGGGAATGCTGATGCTGACTCCAAGAAGAAAGGGAGTCTCTTCCCTATGAAGGTGAAGCCTTGTTTGGCGACGGCCTAGTTAATTTGATCTCGGCAGCTCCCGCAGGTAAGTCATCCTTCTTGCCCTATGTTCCCTCTCAACGGATGAAGACGCATCATTATCTGACGCAGTCATTTCGGCCCAATAGATATGCAAGAAGTTAAGATTCCCCTTTCTTTGCAGGTAGAGGAAGGAAAAGAGAGAAGAGGTCTGTAGCCTCTTCAAGATCGCAGGAGCAGAGATCGTCCTCTGCTTCTGCCAAATCCACTGCATGACGCTGGGGCTCTCTTGCAGGAGCCCGCACCAGTGGGGGGCACGTCTAAAACTCTTCAGTCAGTTCTAGATTCATTCGGACCTGGACTCGTGGGTTTTACAAATAGTGTCCCAAGGGTACAAACTGGGGTTTCAAGACGTTCCCCCTCACCGATTGTTCAAATCAGCCTTAGTCAGCAGGGAGAAGGTTTTTATTCAAGCCTCTTCGTGGTCCAGAAGCCGGACGGCTCAGTCAGACCAATCTTAAATCTGAAATCCCTTAATTTCTACCTAAAGAAATTCAATTTCAAGATGGAATCTCTCAGGGTAGTGATCTCCAGTCCGGGGGATAAAGGAGATTTCATGGTTTTGGTAGACATAAAGGATGCCTACTTATATGTTCCCATTTAGCCACTGCATCAAGCTACCTGAGGTTTGCAATTCAGGATTGTCATTACCAATTTCAGACGTTGCCGTTTGGTCTGTCCACGGCTCCGAGGATTTTCACCAGGGTGATGGCGGAAATGATGGTCCTCCTTCGCAAGCAAGGAGTCACAATTATCCCGTACTTGGATGATCTCCTGATAAAGGCGAGATCCAGGGACCAGTTGGTGCAAAACATCTACTCTCCCTGACAGTTCTTCAACAACATGGTTGGCTCCTAAACTTGCCAAAATCGCAGTTGGTCCCAATGACGCGGTTGTTGTTTTTGGGAGTGATACTGGACACAGAAGAGGTTTTCTTCTAGTGGAAAGGCTCTGGAGATCCAGAGTTTGGTCAAACAAATTCTGAAACCAGCAAGAGTGTTAATCCATCAATGCATTCAGTTGCTGGGGAAGATGGTTGCGGCCTACGAGGCCATTCAGTTTGGCAGGTTCCATGCCAGAGTGTTCCAGTGGGACCTGTTGGACAAGTGGTCCGGATCCCACCTACACATGCACCGGAGGATAATCCTGTCTTCCAAGACCAGAATCTCACTCCATTGGTGGCTGCACAGTTCTCACCACCTAGAGGGGCGATGGTTCAGGATCCAGGACGGGATCCTAGGGACCACAGATGCAACCCTCCGAGGCTGGAGAGCAGTCACACAGGGGGAAAACATCCAAGGAAGATGGTCAAGTCTTCCTTGGATGTTTTCATCTCCACATAAATGTTCTGGAGTTAAGGGCCATTTAATAACTGCAGACACAGTACGCACTGGGACGGGTGCCCAGCATCCTCTACGGACTAAGAGAAAAGGATTTACCGGTAGGTATTAAAATCCTATTTTCTCTAACGTCCTAGAGGATGCTGGGGACTCCGTAAGGACCATGGGGATAGACGGGCTCCGCAGGAGACATGGGCACTTTAAGAAAGACTTTAGTTCTGGGTGTGCACTGGCTCCTCCCTCTATGCCCCTCCTCCAGACCTCAGTTTGATACTGTACCCAGTGGAGACTGGGTGCTTTTCAGGAGCTCTCCTGAGCTTTCTGACAGAAAGTATTTTGTTAGGTTTTTAATTTTCAGGGAGCACTGCTGGCAACAGACTCCCTCATCGAGGGACTGAGGGGAGAGAAGCAGCCCTACTATCTGAGTTGCAAGGTCCTGCTTCTTAGGCTACTGGACACCATTAGCTCCAGTGGGATTGGTACGCAGGATCTCACCCTCGCCGTCCGTCCCAGAGCCGCGCCGCCGTCCCCCTCGCAGAGCCGGAAGATAGAAGCCGGGTGAGTATGAGAAGAAAATAAGACTTCAGAGGCGGCAGAAGACTTCATGATCTTCACTGAGGTAACGCACAGCACTGCAGCTGTGCGCCTTTGCTCCCATACACCTCACATACTCCGGTCACTGTAAGGGTGCAGGGCGCAGGGGGGGCGCCCTGGGCAGCAATATAAACCTCTTTCGCAAAAATATAACATATATACAGCTGGGCACTTTATATATGTATAAGCCCCCACCAATTTTACAGTTTAAGCGGGACAGAAGCCCGCCTCCGAGGGGGCGGGGCTTCTCCCTCAGCACTCACCAGCGCCATTTTTTCTCCACAGCACCGCTGAGAGGAAGCTCCCCGGACTCTACCCTGCTTATACCACGTTAGACAAGAGGGTTGAAAAGAGGGGGGGGGGGCACAAAATTCGCAAATTACATACAGCAGCACTACTGGGCAAACATTAAGTTACTGTTTTATTCCTGGGTTATATAGCGCTGGGGGGTGTGCTGGCATACTCTCTCTCTGTCTCTCCAAAGGGCCTTGTGGGGAAACTGTCTTCAGAAAAAGCATTCCCTGTGTGTGTAGTGTGTCGCTACACGTGTGTCGACATGTCTGAGGAAGAAGGCTATATTAGAGAGGAGCGGGAGCAAATGAATGTGGTGTCTCCGCCGACAGCTGATTGGATGGATATGTGGAATGTTTTAAATGCTAGTGTAAACTCATTGCACAAAAGATTAGACAAGGCAGAAGCTTTGGGACAGTCAGGGTTTCAACCCATGCCTGATCCTATGTTGCAGGGACTGTCAGGGTCTCATAAGCGCCCACTATTCCAGATTGTTGACACAGATACCGACACGGATTCTGACTCCAGTGTCGATTACGATGATGCAAAGTTACAGCCAAAATTGGCAAAATCCATTCGATTTATGATTATGGCAATAAAAGATGTTTTGCACATCACAGAGGAACCCCCTGTCGCTGACAAGAGGGTACATATGTACAAGGGAAAGAAGCCTGAGGTAACCTTTCCCCCCTCACACGAGCTGAACGAGTTATGTGAAAAAGCTTGGGAATCTCCAGATAAAAGACTGCAGATTTCCAAAAGGATTCTTATGGCGTATCCTTTCCCATCAACGGATAGGTTACGATGGGAATCCTCCCCTAGGGTGGACAAAGCATTAACACGCTTATCCAAGAAGGTAGCCCTCCCGTCCCAGGATACGGCTACCCTCAAAGAGTGTGCTGACCGCAAACAGGAGATTACCCTGAAGTCCATTTATACACATTCAGGTACCTTACTCAGACCGGCAATTGCGTCGGCCTGGGTGTGTAGTGCTGTAGCGGCATGGACAAATACCTTATCTGAGGGGATGGATAGCCTAGACAAGGATACTATTTTATTGACCCTGGGGCATATAAGAGATGCTGTCCTATATATGTGTGTATGCAAACTACAGGTGGTGCTGCAGGGCCCACACCCTTTTACTTGTCTTGTAGAGCAGCTCTGAAGCTGTTACAGTGCCCAGCTGCTGCAAGAAATCAGCTTGAATGCTTCAGGGGCTTGGGCATGGCCAACATGAGCCCCACACCGAAGGAGGGTGGGGGTGTTTAATGCAAACTTGGGGTTATACAAGCGCCGCAAAAGGCCGCCATGCCCTGCATGCCCCTTTTCTCTTTTCATATACAGATGAGGGTTCCAGCCAACTTTGGCCCACTGCTTGGATGACATCACCGTATGCAAATCCGTCTGCTGCAGACCTTCCCCCAGGAATGCTTGCAATAGTTGTTGCATATGGTTTAATGTCTGAGGGTGCTTCAGTATTAGGCAGCCTTCTGCCCTCCCATGTTCATCTGAAAAGATGTGGTCTCCCTGCAGTTGTTGTCCCCAGACGAGAGTTCCCTTGTGCTTCCTCATTTAAATCTCCTTAACTTGACGGGGGGGTGCCCGAGCAGCCGCCCTCCCCAGCCCTATCCCAACACATACTTATCTTGCATATGAGATCTCTTGATCATGAAGATAGTTCTCACAGGTTGAGGTTCATCCTGGCCCCGCTCCCCGCTGGAGATCGCTGATGGGGACAGCAGCGGGGCTTCAGCAGAAGGGTGAGTATGTGTGGCCAGAGACCTCCCTTCCCATGTGCAGGCCTGCAGAGTCTGCCACGCAGGATGGGGCATGTGGCACTCTCCCTCCCGGGGGCTCTTCCAGATGTAGCTCCTCAGCAGTATTTTTCCCGGGCTGCGCGGCGCTCTCCCCGACTGGCATCCGCCCTGGAACACTGCCTTCCTCAACGCAACATCAGCAGGGGGCCCTGGCCTCATCACCATCCCAGGTCTTTCTCATGTATGTATCATGTATGTGTGTGTGATATATGTATGAATCATATATGTTTGTGATATATATATATATATTCCATAGACAAAAAACCTTACGGTTTCACATGTCCCATTAAGGCTTCTTAGACTTGATCGAAATTTCAGAAACCTGTTGTAACTCTTCCACTCAAACTCCAAAAAGCAATGAAATTCCGATCATTAAGGCTGACGCCTTAATGGACGTGTTCCTTGCGCAATACAGATATGGTATGCCATCACAGCCTGTGGGTAAGTGCAGATTCAGCACTCTCACAGAGTGAGATTGCTGTCACTCACACAATGGTGGAGCTGCTAATTCACAGATTTGTGTGCTCATTGGAATACACACATGCAGTCTATGCAACTGAAGGTCTGAGCAGTTTTGTGGTGCTCCCATCCCACACAGTGCCCACAACCATCCCATTCAGTCAACACAACAAAGCCACCTTGTTACAACATCCTTCTAACTCCATACATCCATCTCACTTAGTATACACATTTAGCTCCCTCAAACATCTTGGTTAATTGCTAAACTATAATACCCCATCTACGGTCTATGCATCTACACTTACTTCCCCTATACACCCCCATGCTGCCCGGTCTTCCCCAATCCCTACTGCTGTGTTCTCCCATCTGTGCTAGTCTGTACTAACTTATCTGTACCATCTGTCTTTCCCCACCTGTGCATTGTCTGTACCACCGTTTCCTTCTCTCTGTGCTGCTCAGTGTTTCCTTCTTCAACGTCACTCTGCCTCCTCCAGTACATGGCACACTGTCTTCTCTCCCATCTGCACCAGTTTTCTACCCATCCATGCCAGTGTTTTCAACCCATCTGCACCATTTCCCCCATCTGCACCGCTCTGTCTCCCTTCCCATACTTGCTGCTTAATCTACCCCCTATCCACACCACTCTTACCCTATTCATGTAGCTGACATCCTGAAGGTAAATTTAGTGGATCCTGCGCTCTTGGCAGGGGGATAACCGCCACAACCCACCCCCCAGTGGTCCGGAAACGCCTCCGTTGTGCAGACCATGCCCTGCCAATGGCATTCTAACGCTGTTTGCACGCCCCCCTCCTTCCCCGCAACCACCTCTGCCTATCAATCAGGCAGGGTGATAGCATCTCACTGGGCTCCTGGGGTACGCACGCACCTCACAAACTAATTCAGACTGCAATCGCTGCTGCTGCTGCGGTCTGAATTACCCCCTGTGTTTCTCTGTCCCCCCCCATTAGTGCTGCTTAGTGTTCCCTCTATCCACACACTTCTGTTCCCCCATCCACACCGCTCTCCTCCCTCCAATCAACAACACTCTTACCTCATCAGAGCAGCTTTGTCTTCCGCTCAGACCTTCAGTTGCATAGACTGCATGTGTGTATTCCAATGAGCACACAAATCTGTGAATTAGCAGCTCCACCATTGTGTGAGTGACGGCAATCTCACTCTGTGAGAGTGCTGAATCTGCACTTACCCACAGGCTGTGATGGCATACCATATCTGTATTGCGCAAGGAACACGTCCATTAAGGCGTCAGCCTTAATGATCGGAATTTCATTGCTTTTTGGAGTTTGAGTGGAAGAGTTACAACAGGCTTCTGAAATTTCGATCATGTCTAAGAAGCCTTAATGGGACATGTGAAACCGTAAGGTTTTTTGTCTATGGAATTTCATCGCTTTTTTTTTATTTATTTTTTTTATTCAGAAATGTAAAATTTCACTTAAAGAATAAACATTTGATTTTTTAAATGTTTAATGAAAATGTTCGTATAACATCACTGTTCTGTGCAAAATTATTTTATTAACCAAACCAAATTGTGTAAGGTCCGTACACACTTAACGATAAAATGAGCGACGTCGCTCATTAAATCGTTGTGTGTATGCAGCCAGCGACAAACGATGCGCGGCCCCGCGGGTCGGCAACAATCTTCGCTGTCGGTAGGGCATGCAGGAAGGATGTGGACTGTCGTCCACGACCTTTATGCAGGGCTGGCGGGGGTGTGACGTCACTGAGCGATATGAGCGGTCATATCGCTCAGTGTGTACAGTCGGCCGCCGGCCGGCCCGGGAGGGGAAACATTAGACGATGTAGCTCACAAAGCGACATCGTTTAATGTGTACGGGCCTTTAGACTTTGGTCAAAATATTTTGCTGCCTTTGCAGCTGATGCAGGGAGGGGGGTAGGCGGCAGCAGCCTGTAACTGAGGCTGGAGGTAGGCGTGAAATGCATTGCTTGTACGTGTGAGTGCGTGGTGTCAGGTGCTGCGCGTGTATATGTGTGTGTGTGTCAGGTGCTGCCTGTGTATGTGTGTGTCAGCTCCTGTGTGTATGTGTGTGTCAGGTGCTGCGTGTATATATGAGTGTGTCTGATGGTGCGTGTGTATGCGTCAGCTGCCGCACGTGTGTGTGTGTGTGTCAGGTGTTGCGGGTGTATATGTGTGTGAGTATCAGGTGCTCCGCGTGTGTACAAGTGTATGTCTTGTGCTGTGCATGAATACGTATGTCTGTGTCAGGTGCTGCGCGTGTACATGAGTGTGCATTAGGTGCTGCGCGTGTACATGAGTGTGCGTCAGGTGCTGCGCGTGTACATGTGTGTGCGTCAGGTGCTGCGCGTGTACATGTGTGTGCGTCAGGTGCTGCGCGTGTACATGTGTGTGCGTCAGGTGCTGCGCGTGTACATGTGTGTGCGTCAGGTGCTGCGCGTGTACATGTGTGTGCCTCAGGTGCTGCACGTGTCTATGTGTGTGTGAGTAAGGCACTGCGTGTGTATCTGATGGTGTGCGTGTATATGTATGTGTCAGGTGCTGCGTGTATATGCATGTGTCAGGTGCTGCGTGTATATGCATGTGTCAGGTGCTGCGTGTATATGCATGTGTCAGGTGCTGCGTGTATATGCATGTGTCAGGTGCTGCGTGTATATGCATGTGTCAGGTGCTGCGTGTATATGCATGTGTCAGGTGCTGCATGTTTATTTTATTGTGTCTGATGGTACGTGTGTGTGTCAGGTGCCGCACGTGTATATGTGTGTGTGTCAGGTGTTGCGCGTGTATGTGTGGGTCAGGTGCTGCATGTTTATTTTATTGTGTCTGATGCTACGTGTGTGTGTGTCAGGTGCCGCACGTGTATGTGTGTGTGTCAGGTGTTGCGCGTGTATGTGTGGGTCAGGTGCTGCATGTTTATTTTATTGTGTCTGATGCTACGTGATATGTGTCAGGTGCCGCATGTGTGTGTGTGTCAGGTGTTGCGCGTGTATGTGTGTGTCAGGTGCCGCGCGTGTATGTGTGTGTCAGGTGCCGTTCCCCTTCTTCCCATCCCAGCTCTCTCTGTAGAATACAGCTCTGCACCCAGAGAGAGGGAAAGACTAGGGGGCTGATCACTGCACTGCTCACTTTTTGGTCATGAGTTCGGCCTCCTGTTTCTTCCAGTGCTGTGTTCCTGCAGCCTAGCCCTCCCTGTTGTGCCAGAGAATCAGCCCTTCCTTCCCCTGACAGAGAGAGAGAGCCCGAGGCAGAGACACTCTTCCCGTAGCTGGCCTACCCCCAGTACTTCAGCACTGGCCATGCGGCAGTCAACAAAGGAGACCAGCAGGGGGTTCTGGCAGCATCAGCTGTGGCCGCAGCTGGATCGGGGAGGCCTGCAGTGTCTGAGGTGGGCAACACTTCCTCCGCCGCTGTCACCTTCCCCTGCCGGAGAGAAAGCCAGAGACATACCCTTCCCGCAGCTGGGATACCCCTAGTACCTCAGCGCTGGACAGGCAGAAGTCTATGGAGGGGACCGGCAGGGGTTTCGGGCCGCAGCAGTAGCAGCGGCCGCAGTCAGATCAGGGAGGCCTGCAGGGTCAGAACTGGGCAGCACTTCCACCAACACTGTCACCTCTGTGCTGGGCATGTACACCAGTCCGTACGGATGGAGGTGTCCACAACAGGCAGCAGTATAATGAGTCAGACAAACTCATTACACGCTGCCCACTGCTGCGCCGCATGCCCTCGATGGAGGAAGCCTAGATGCGGTCCCCAGCGGCAGCGAGGGAGAAGGGTGATCACATCACCCTTCAACCCGGCACCTCACAATCAGCTGGGGATCTGCAGTAGCTTCATCTCTCTCTTCCTCTCCCTCTCTGACAGCACAGCAGCCCCTCTGGGTCCCATGTAGCTCTGCCCCCCTGCTCACAGTTCACTCGGCCTCTCCTGATTAAAAAGAAAATAAGAGCCTGACCTGCTGCTCAGATGCGAGGGGACGGGCGGTAGGTCCTCTGTGAGTACACTACACAGTCAAAATTAACTCTGACTCCTCACAACAGTGTGGACTGCAGGCGACGTCAGATGCCAATTTGGGTGTGCTTGCCGCACTACCTGCCCATCAAGCCCAACGTGGCATTTTGTATTAGGAACCCTATAACAGCATTCCGACATCCCTCCCTATGACGCTGCCATCCATACACTGCCGCTCTCATACATCCGTACACCGCCACTCTCATACATCCGCACACTGCCGCTCTCACACAACTGTACACTGTTGCTCTCATACATCCATACACTGCCGCTCTCATACATCCGTACAACCCCGCTCTCATACATCCGTACAACCCCGCTCTCATACATCCGTACAACCCCGCACTCTTACAGCCGCACTCTTACAGCCGCACACCGCCGCACGCATACAGCCGCACACCATCGCACTCATACAGCCGCACACCGACGCAGTTATACAGCCGTACATTGCCGCTCTCATACATCCGCACACTGCCGCTCACATCTATACATACATAGCCTCCATACATCTACACATCCAATCCCCGTGCAAGGGAACACTGAAATCACTATCACTTTTCCCCGGGGTGTGACCACAGCCAGCCACTACTCCGGCCACCTTCTTGTGACACCAAAATGCATCTTACCTATCATCAGGGTGGTGCTGCTGCTGGGGGCAGGTTGCTGCCTCAGTCTCCTAGTTGGTGCTGCGATTGGAGGGGGTACTGCTTCCCTGTGCTGCCACTGTCTCCCGGATCATCGTGCCGCTGGCTGAATTGCAGCTTGACGCTACTGCTGCCGGGAGTAACAGCTTCCTGACTGTTGTTGCTGGTGGCTGCCTACTGCTCATTGCCGCCGGAACACTGACCGGCTCGGCAGTGATGCTGGCGGAGGAGTAGTGGCGGTGGGGTGGTGCCTGCTCCCTTTCCACGAGCATGCCGCAGTGTAAAAAAATAAATAATAGAGAGCATACCAGGGTGAGAGTCTGTATGGATCACAGTGATTACACGGGGCACAGCATAAGGACACCTTGCTGTGAGGGGCTCTGCCCACATAGATTGCTGCACCCTCTCTGATGTCAGCCGCTGCCCTCTCGTTCTCTGGGCGGCCAGTTCCAGTGTGAGGTAGGAGAGGAAGAGAACACACAGGTGTTAGGCGCCGTGGTCCGCGATGTCCTCGCGGCCCGGCGCCTAGCAACTAGGGACGCCGAGCGTGCTAGCCGCCGGCTCCCTAGCAACGCTAGGACGCCGGGCGCGCTGAGCCGCCTGGACCCTAGCAACGGGGACGCCACGGACGGACTGCGCTCCCCTTGCAGGGTCAATCAAGTGAACTACACACACACACTTGTCTTCTGGTCGTGCAGCAAGGCAGCTGCACGGCATTGTGCTAATCAGGCTCTGAACTTCTGATTGAAGGACTCCCTGCTAAATACCTTCTCAGTGCTTCACACAGACGCCGGTAATAGCTTCCTGCATGCTGCTTTGGTTTGCTGACGTCTGTTCCAGTTCTGCTGTGTCCGGTCATTCCTGTCCTCAGAGTTCCTGAATCTTAGTGTTGTCATCTCTTCCCAAGGAGTCTTCCAGTCCTCATTTACCCGCAACAGTCGCTAGAGGATCTCGTGTGGTTTTCGTGAGTGGCGGCTCTGCCGCGTGCTGCGGCCTAGGCCGCTTTATTTTGTATTCTGTGTTGGTGCATTTGCGGAGGTTTACGCTCCCACACTCCTCTCCGGAACTCGCCGGTGCCGGGTAGAAGAGTGGACAAGTGGGTATTTTGGTTGTCCTTTTCCCTGGCGGTTTTCCGCACATACTCTAGTTTAAAGTTAGTTTTGAGCCCCTGGCTTTGTTGTTTAGTAGAGGGCCCCTTGTTATCACCCTGTCTCGGATTTCTCTTTGTCTCCCATTAAGACCTGAGGGGGCATCGGAGTTGGGCAGACGTAATCCGCCCTTCAAACGCGGCTGCCATGGGCCCAAGCAACCATAGTCTCGCAAGAGATTTCTGACAGCACGGGCGAGACAACGGAGATAGGGCGCCAGGGGCTATTCCCGTTCCCACTCCCTTTCCAAGCATTACGTTCCAGTACTCAGGTCCTTGCTATAAGATATCCCCAGACCAGAGTATTGGAATCATAACAGGAGAGCAGCCCTGATATATAACAGAGGTGGAAGTTCTATAGGCAGCAGAGACGGAGACCAGCCAGCCAGTCTCCCAGTGCCCTGATCACTACACGCCGCCAGCACAGCATTACAGGAGGGTCCTATAGTGCTGCCCTGAGCTAACAGGTGTGTGTACCAGTGTGCTGCGCCCTGGTGTCTCTGAGAGGGGTGAGGTCACCGTGCCGCTTTAGTATATGGCTTTTCCTTAGTACTGTAAGTTACAGCCCTGCACTAGTAGTGGCAACTCTGCCCTATGTGAACCTGTGAGGTTATTTTCCTATTTACAGAATAACCGGGGAGAAGGCGGCCATATTGCGGCTCTCAAGAGAAGGCACTCTAGTACACCCCCTGCTGGCGGC